>NC_026001.2:23961145-24059331 GCF_000442705.2 Elaeis guineensis
GACTCATGAGTCGACTCTGTAGCATGAGTCGACTCATGAGTCGACCCCTGCGACGAAAAATATCAACAATGGCTATTTTTTTGCCCATTTTAATTACCTTTTATGCTTCCTAAAATTGCTCTAACGGCTCTTTGTTGCTCCTAGATTGATTTTGATGATTACAAAGCAGATTGAAGGGATACAAACAATTGAAAAAGTCCTTATGCTCTTCAAGGGCAAAATCGTAATTTCACTAAAATCCTGATTTGATAGTACCATTTGGTAGAACAAATGATTTGAAATCTATTGGTGAAAATTTCATTGTGTTTGGACTAATATTTTTGAAGTTATGAAGGTTTGAAGTGCATGAGTCGACTCATGAGTCAACTCATGGCACTATGAGCTGAATGGCACGAAAAAATTCCCATGGCACGCTGGATTTTTGGCTTGGCACGACCTGTGAGTCGACTCATGAGTCGACCCACAAGGCATGAGTCGACTCATGAGTCGACCTCTGCTGATTTGAGCCGAAAAATTCAGAAATCAGATCTTCTGGTCTGTTGCAACAGAAGTCGACTCATGAGTCGACTCCTGAAGCATGAGTCGACTCATGAGTCGACCCCTGCGACGGGAAATGTCAGCAACGGCTATTTTTTTGCCCGTTTTAATTGCCATTTATGCTTCCTAAAAATCCTCTAACGGCTCTTTATCTGCCTAAATTGTTTTCTCTTGCTTCTAATGCTACAAAATGCTTTAAATGATGAAAGAAATTGCAGATTAAATAGCGGATCAAACGTGAAATCAAATGTGAAGAGAAAAAGAAGAAAAAGAGAAGAACAGAAGAGAGGATCCGAAATTTGCAAGAAAAAGCCAGAGATCAACGAAATATCCATAGAAAAAGAGAGAGGATCCACAATATACCAGAGAGATTGTGAAAGAGAAAAGGAAGATCTTTCAAGGAGAGAATTCTTCACGCCTATCGTTTCAACCTTGATCTAGAGATCGTTCAAAGCTTTCAAGAGATCTTCAATCAACAATCAACCTCTTCTCAAGCGTTCAACCGTTCATTCATCTTGAGAAAATCTGAAAAAGGGGTTCTTCATTTGAGTAAAGCTTTTATTGTTATATTTGCTCATTTAAGGAGCTGTTATTGTATTCATCTGTGCTCTAAATATTCTTACTCTTTGTGAGTTTTTGCTCTTGTTTTTGGAGGATTTTCCAAAACAAGGAAAGGTTGATCCGAACCTGAAATCGGAGTGTTTTGGGTTTGCTTGTACCCGGGAAACAAGTGTTCTAGCTTGGGATAGCTAGGGTCGGAGTTTCCGACGTCTTGTATTCTAGCTTGGGATAGCTAGTGTCGGAGTTTCCGACGTTTTGTATTCGGGTTGAATACAAAGGATAGTGGATTAAAATTCCCAAGTGGGATCTTGGGGAGTGGATGTAGGTGCAAGGTTAGCACCGAACCACTATAAATCCTTGTGTTTGTGGTGTGCTTTATCGCTTTATCCTATTTCTTTATTATATCCTTGCAATACTACTTTAGCTAATTAATATTGATTTAAAGCCATTGTTTTGTTCTTCATAAGTTATCTGTTGGGCTTAAAATTTTTTAGAAACCCAATTCACCCCCCCTCTTGGGTTGCATAGCTGGGCAACAAGTGGTATCAGAGCCAGTGCTCTAGCCCTTCTTTGATCTAACAATCAAAGAGCCAAAGATCTATGGCAACCCATGTTGGAACTTCTCTAGCCGAGGGGCAATCAACAAACCGACCTCCACTTTTCAATGGGTCTAATTACACCTATTGGAAAGCTCGGATGAAGATTTTCATACAAGCACTCGACTATGATATGTGGAGTATCATAGTGAATGGTCCTCACACACCCACCAAGATTATAGATGGTGAGGAGTCAACCAAACCCGAGAAAGAATGGGATGAGGTTGACAAGAAATTGGCACAATTAAATGCCAAAGCTATGAATGTTCTTTATTGTGCACTAGATGCTAGTGAATTTAATCGCATTTCTACTTGTGCATCTGCTAAAGAAATATGGAATAGGTTAGAAGTCACCCATGAGGGAACAAATCAAGTAAAAGAGTCTAAAATAAACATGCTTGTACATAAATATGAACTGTTCAAAATAGAGCATGATGAGTCCATAACTGCTATGTTTACTCATTTTACTGATATAATCAATGGTTTAAAGAGTCTTGGCAAATCTTATACTAACAGTGAACTTGTAAGGAAGATTCTCAGGTCACTGCCAAGAACTTGGGAAGCCAAGGTGACTGCCATCCAAGAAGCAAAGGACTTGAACACTCTACCTCTAGAAGAGCTTCTTGGATCCTTGATGACTCATGAACTTAGCATGATGCAACATCAAGAGGATGAAATCAAAAAGAAAAGAACCATTGCCCTCAAATCCACAACTTCACCTGATTATGAAACAGATGACTCTGAAGATAAAGATCAGGATGAGGAGATGGCTCTCATCACCCGGAAATTCAAGAAGTTTCTAAGAAAAAGGAAACAGGGGATGAGAAAGAAATTTACAAAAGGGGATAAAGCATAGAAAAGGAGAAAGATCAAACCCCTATATGCTACGAGTGCAAGAAGCCAGGACATTTCAGATCCGAATGTCCTCAATTGAAGAAAGGTCCAAAGAAATTCAAAAAGAAGGCAATGATGGCGACCTGGAGTGCGAGTGATGACTCAAGCTCCGACGAGGAAACCTCAACCGAACAAGCCAATCTGTGCCTGATGGCACATGAAAATGAGGTAACTTCTGAATCCACTAGTGAATTTACTTTTGAAGAATTGCATGAAGCTTTCTATGATTCAATTGATGAATTAAAGAAACTAGGGAAGAAAAACAAAGAGCTGAAATTGAAAAATCAGTCCTTAGTGAAACAAGCTGAAATTCTTTCAATTGAAAAATTCACATTGATTCAAGAAAATCAAAACTTTAAGGATGAAATTAACAGGCTGAAATCTATAGTAGATAAGTTCACCTTAAGTTCAAACAAGCTAAATATGATCCTTGATAATCAGAAAGCTATATATGATAAGGCTGGACTTGGTTACAAACCCCTGAAGAAACAAAAATTTTTGAAGGATATTTATGCAAATTATTCAAACAAAAATCCTACAAATATTACTTGTTTTAAATGTGGAAGAATAGGACATAAATCATACACATGTCTTATTAACAAATATGCAAACACAAGAAAATATGGGTTCCAAAAGGAACCATTCTGACTAACCTGAAAGGACCCAAGAAAGCTTGGGTACCTAAGACAGAAACTTGATCTGTGCTTGCAGGTGTGTCTAGCATCCCAAGAAGGAAACAGGAAATGGTATCTTGACAGCGGATGCTCGAGACACATGACTGGTGATGAATCACAATTCATCATGCTTGATGCTAAGGATGGAGGGATGGTCACCTTTGGAGATAATGGCAAAGGAAAGATCATCGGGATAGGTAACATTGGTATCACTCCCTCCAAATACATTGAGAATGTTTTACTTGTTAAAGGTTTAAAGCATAACTTACTCAGCATTAGTCAATTCTGTGATAAAGGGTATAAAGTAAGTTTTGAATCATCTGTATGCATTGTGACGAGTCCTATTAACGATGGCATTAAATTTATAGGACATAGGCATGGCAATGTTTATATGGTAGACTTGAATGATTTAACTAAATTAGACATGCAATGCCTAGTTTCCTTAAATGCTAAAATAAATGAGACTAGTTGGCTGTGGCATCGTAGACTTGCACATATTAGCATGCATTCTCTTTCAAAATTAATCAAAAAGGATTTAGTTCTCGGTTTGCCAAAATTAAATTTTGAAAAGGATAGAATTTGTGATGCATGCCAATTAGGTAAACAAACTAGAATATCATTTAAATCCAAAAACACTATTTCAACTTCTAGACCTTTAGAGCTCTTACATATGGATTTATTTGGACCAACTAAAACCACTAGTCTAGGAGGAAAACGATATGGATTTGTAATAATTGATGATTACTCTCGTTTTACTTGGTTTTCTTTTTAGCTCACAAAAATGAAACTTTTCAAATTTTCACGAAATTTCATCGAAAAGTCACTAATGAAAAAGGGTTTTCAATTCAAAATATTAGAAGTGATCATGGAACAGAATTTGAAACTCATGACTTTGAAAATTTTTGTGATGAAAATGGAATTCGCCACAACTTCTCTGCTCCTAGGACACCCCAACAAAATGGGGTAGTTGAAAGAAAAAATAGAACCTTAGAAGAAATGGCCCGTACCATGCTCTGTGAAAGCAACCTTCCAAAATATTTTTGGGCGGAAGCTATTAACACAGCATGTTATATTTTAAATCGTGCTTTAATAAGATAATTTTTAAAGAAAACCCCCTATGAACTTTGGAAAGGAAGAAAACCAAATATTGCCTATTTTCATGTTTTTGGTTGCCGATGTTTTGTATTAAATAATGGCAAAGAAAAACTTGGTAAATTTGATGCAAAATCAGATGAAGCAATCCTTCTAGGTTACTCCTCCACTAGTAAAGCATTTAGAGTGTTCAACAAAAGAACCTTAGTAGTTGAGGAGTCCATACATGTTGTCTTTGATGAATCTAACGATCTTCCTTCAAGGAAGAATGAGGGTGTTGATGATGCAGATCCACTAATAGAAGGTATGAAGGAGATCACTCTAAAAGATTCAGCAACTCCAGAAGACAAGGATCAAGAAGATGAACAAAATGAGAAAGGTGAAGAAATTCAAGAACAACCTCAAGGTACAAATGACTTACCCAAGGAATGGAGGTATGTTCACAACCACCCTAAGGAATTAATTATCGGTGATCCTATGCATGGGGTAAAAACACGTTCTTCACTTAGAGATGTACTTAATCATTGTGCTTTTGTATCTCAACTTGAACCTAAAACTTTTGAAGAAGCTGAAAATGATCATAACTGGATTAATGCTATGCAAGAAGAACTCAGTCAATTTGAAAGAAATAATGTTTGGACCTTAGTGAAAAGACCTAAAGATTATTCAATAATTGGCACAAAATGGGTCTTTAGAAACAAATTAGATGAGCATGGAAATGTAATTAGAAATAAAGCAAGACTGGTTGCTAAGGGATATAATCAAGAAGAAGGAATTGATTTTGATGAAACCTTTGCACCTGTTGCTAGATTAGAAGCCATTAGACTTCTACTTGCTTATGCTTGCTTTATGAAATTCAAACTATTTCAAATGGATGTTAAAAGTGCATTTTTAAATGTATATATTTCTGAAGAAGTATATGTAGAACAACCCCTGGATTTGAAAATCATGCTTTTCCCAATCATGTCTTTAGATTAAATAAAGCTTTATATGGTCTAAAACAAGCACCTAGAGCATGGTATGAAAGGCTAAGCAAATTTCTACTAAATAATGGTTTCTCAAGAGGCAATGTGGATACAACTCTATTTATTAAAAGAAACCAAAATGATATGCTAATTATACAAATTTATGTTGATGACATAATTTTTGGGTCTACTAATGAATCCCTTTGTCAAGACTTTGCTAAGCTTATGCAGGGAGAGTTCGAGATGAGCATGATGGGAGAACTCACCTTCTTCCTCGGACTCCAAATCAAACAATCAAAAGAGGGAATCTCCATCACCCAAAGCAAGTACACCAAGGAACTACTCAAAAGATTTGGAATGGAGAACTGCAAACCAATTGGCACACCAATGAGTCCTCATGTAAGCTTGACAAGGATGATGAAGGTAAAAGCGTAGACTTAAAATACTATAGAGGTATGATTGGCTCATTATTATATTTAACTGCAAGTAGGCCTGATATCATGTTTAGTGTTTGCTTATGTGCAAGATATCAATCTAATCCTAAGGAATCTCATTTGAATGCTGTTAAAAGAATCCTTAGATACTTAAATGGTACACAAACTATAGGGTTATGGTACTCTAAGGACTCACAAATTAATTTGTTAGGATATTCTGATGCTGATTTTGCTGGATGTAAATTAGATAGAAAAAGCACAAGTGGAACTTGCCAATTTCTTGGAGTTAACCTAATCTCATGGTTTAGCATGAAACAAAATTCGGTGGCACTGTCTACGGCTGAGGCCGAATACATTGCAGCCGGAAGTTGTTGTGCTCAAATCTTGTGGATTAAGCAACAACTCGAAGATTTTGGAATCAAACTTAATGAAACACCAATAAAATGTGATAATACAAGTGCTATAAATCTATCTAAAAATCCAATACAACACTCAAGATCTAAACATATTGAGATAAGACATCATTTTATAAGAGAACATGTTCAAAACAAAAATATAATTCTTGAATATGTTTGCACTGAAAATCAATTAGCCGATATCTTTACAAAGGCCCTTAGTGAGGAAAGATTCTGTGAAATTAGGAGAAATCTAGGAATTCTAGATCCATTTATCTGAAATTTCTCAATTTCCAAAGAATAGATGTCAAAAACTCTTAGAGCTCAATTTTCAACATCTATCCTGGTTCCAAAAGCTTAGTTTTATCACTCTAAAAACTTATCATTGAGCAAAATTCTTTCTCCCAAAATTTTGAATTTTTCTGGAATTTATTTGCATTTTTCCTGATTTTCTGAACTTCATGAGTCGACCCCCATGAGTCGACTCAATGGCAAACTTGTTAATCCCACCAACTTCCATCGGGTTCATTGTTTTTAAAACGGGAAACCTTGTTTATGAGACGACTCATCTTCTCGTCGTCTTCCTTCCGAAAGCTGTCCTCTCCAAACTTCTGTTTTGCTCCAAATCCAAGGATTAATTTCGAGGCAAGTCTCCCTCCTCCTCTCCACCAAAAATCGTCTCCTTGAAAAGGATTTTTCTGTGCTTTTCGCAGTGATAGGCGCGGGTGGAACGTGCCCTAGAACTTCACCGTTCATTCAAAATCCACTTCTTTTCTCCACCAAAATTCTTCTTTACTCTTTTGTGATCCCTCCTCCACTGAATTCAAGTCTTCTTGTCTGCTACCTTATTGGATATGGCTCCAAAGATGAAACTTCCCCAAAGAAGGAAATCAATCCGAGAGCCTGAGGAAATTGTCCGAAAGAAAAGGCATGTTCAGTCTTCCACTGTTCCCAATCCAGTTTCAGTACCTGCTCAAGGTCCCTCTCAACCCTCCATAAGCCCCAGTGTAAATCTTCTTTCTGATAGAAAAGTAGAAACCGGGAAAAATATAGATTTTCGGTTCTTTGAGAAAGAAGGCTTTACTTTTGCTACCAAGATCAAAAATCAAGGATGGGAACTTTATTGCTCTCTTAAGGAAGTCACCTATGTTGATCTAGTCAGAGAGTTCTACCAGAACCTAAATTATGGAAACGGGTCTGTGACTTCAACTGTAAAGGAGATTGACATCTGTTTGGATTCTAGGATATTGGGAGAGATACTTCAGTTGCCTAGTGAAGGATACTCATATATGGAACTCCCAATTAAAGAAGAAGGGATCAGAATTATCTTAGGAGAAGATTTTTCAGGAAGTTTAAACAGATTGGAAGCAAAGCTACTGTCCATTGAGATGAGGGTCCTGCATCAGATTGTGACAAAACTATTCTTTCCTAGGAGTGGTAGACATGACTTACTATCTGGCAGAGATGTATGTGTCATGTTTCATATCATCACTCAGACCCCCCTAAACCTCCCTACACTTATGATAGAGGCCATGAGAGAAACTTTGAACAGAACCAAGGCACACTTGCCTTATGGTATGGCCCTTACTATAGTTTTTAGGAGGTTTGGAGTTAGCTGTGAGGGGGAGACACCTACCAAGCTCTCACATGTGGACACTTTCAACCAACACAGTCTACACCGAATGGGAATTACAAAGACTGTTGGTGGTTGGATCAAGGGCTCTGAAGAAAGAGCTGAGGAGAGAGCTGAGGAAAGAGCTGAAGACAGAACTGAAGGCAGAGTAGAAGAAGAAGGTCCATCTTCTCCTGTACATGATTTCAGGGCAGCTTCACCAGATACCCAGTTCATTCATGATACTGAGGCTGGCCCTTCTGCGTTTACTAGGATGCCCACACCAGTGTATCAGCCAGAGAGCAGAGCACCTCATTCAGAGTTCAGACTGGCTGACGATCAGATCGAGCATATATCTCAGCGTGTGGCTTCTTTGTTGTCTAGCCAGTGGAGTAGTACTTCTTTTGCACCTGGAGCTACTTCTTCTGATCAGACCATTACTCCCCACATCTCCACTATACTTCAGATGATTTCAGATCAGTCCGTCAGGATACAGCAGCTTGAGGATACAGTTGGAGACTTACTGGCAGAGTTCTTGACTTGCAGGGGCAAGTCCTTGCATTGGCCCATCCCCAGCCACAGGAGTCTACTATTGAGGTCACTGACCTCACTGCAGAGGCTGGCAGGCTCAGAGGAGCACTAGAAGGAGGATATGAGCTACTGAGGAAAGAAATCAGAGGATCGAGTGAGCATGCTACCACCCAGTTCACTGCTCTACTTCAATCTATTTCCAGAGCACTGAACGTACTTGATTCTATTAGACTCACCCTTTCTGTTCAGTCCCTAGCATCTCAGCGTTCTCAGCCACCCAGTTCATCTCGTTCTCCTGCTCGTGGCAGAGGCAGACGGGGTAGAGGACGCACTTCTGATCCATCATCTCCTCACCCTATATCTGATGACTCTGATCATTGACTTATCTAGATCTTAGGAGTTAGTATCTTGTTCTAGGATCTATTCCTTGGGGCCATGTATTGACATTTAGCTGGTCGAATTTTATGTATTGAAACAATTATGATATTAATGAAATCATCTTTTACCTATATCTTTGTAATGATTATATTTTGGTTATATTTCAATCTCTGATACATCTATTGAAATATTATCTTCTCCTTGTTGTTGTTTGCTATTGATAATTGCTATATTAAGGGGGAGCAAACATCTGTGAAAAACTCTAAAGAGAAAGAAATTAAAGAATATTTTTCAGAAAAGGAAAAGAAAGAGTTAACTATGTTTGATGATGTCAAAAAGGGGAGAAATTAAAATTAAACAAAAATTGAAATTAGACAAAAAGCAAAACCCTAAATTATGAGAAAAAGGGGGAGAAATTAAATTAAAACAAATATTGAAGAAATTAAACAAATATTGGAGAAATTAGACAAAAAATGGATTGAAAGATTAAACAAAACTTTGAGAAATTTTGGTATCGAAATTTGGTATCAGACAGAGAAATTTGGTATCAGACAGAACTTTAATCCATCAAAAGCAAAATCATGAGTACAATGCAAATAAGTATTTTTTATATATATGCTCTGATATTCAAACTTGCTTTTGAAATTTTACTCACCTTGAGACATCAATAAGAAATTTGTTTTAC
The DNA here is from genome assembly GCF_000442705.2 of Elaeis guineensis. Lineage (NCBI taxonomy): Eukaryota > Viridiplantae > Streptophyta > Magnoliopsida > Arecales > Arecaceae > Elaeis > Elaeis guineensis. The sequence goes on from NC_026001.2 coordinate 23,970,500, forward strand.
TCTGATACATCCTACAATTTCTTTCAACTTGATCTATACATGATAACATTTGATCCGATACAGTGTGAAGGTTTCTCTAAAATATTATAACATTTGCTCTAATACTGTATGAAATTTTCTCTGATACATTAAAAAAAAATTTTTCTTGCTCTGATACATTATAAAATCTTTTCTGATATCATTGTAAAAATTATTTTTGCTCTGATACATAGAAAAAGTTATTTATCTTCTCTTGCTCTGAAATATCTTGAACTCAAAATGATCTAATACCCTTTTCAAATCTTTAAGAAAATGGACAAACTATTTTTGCATTTATATTACATGCCAAAAGAATCATACTCTTTTCAAGCATATACACCCATAATGGATTCTTTTGAAATTAATGCATTAACATAAATATTTTTGTTCATATGTTTTGTCATCATCAAAAAGGGGGAGATTGTTGCTCCTAGATTGATTTTGATGATTACAAAGCAGATTGAAGGGATACAAACAATTGAAAAAGTCCTTATGCTCTTCAAGGGCAAAATCGTAATTTCACTAAAATCCTGATTTGATAGTACCATTTGGTAGAACAAATGATTTGAAATCTATTGGTGAAAATTTCATTGTGTTTGGACTAATATTTTTGAAGTTATGAAGGTTTGAAGTGCATGAGTCGACTCATGAGTCAACTCATGGCACTATGAGCTGAATGGCACGAAAAAATTCCCATGGCACGCTGGATTTTTGGCTTGGCACGACCTGTGAGTCGACTCATGAGTCGACCCACAAGGCATGAGTCGACTCATGAGTCGACCTCTGCTGATTTGAGCCGAAAAATTCAGAAATCAGATCTTCTGGTCTGTTGCAACAGAAGTCGACTCATGAGTCGACTCCTGAAGCATGAGTCGACTCATGAGTCGACCCCTGCGAGGGAAATGTCAGCAACGGCTATTTTTTTGCCCGTTTTAATTGCCATTTATGCTTCCTAAAAATCCTCTAACGGCTCTTTATCTGCCTAAATTGTTTTCTCTTGCTTCTAATGCTACAAAATGCTTTAAATGATGAAAGAAATTGCAGATTAAATAGCGGATCAAACGTGAAATCAAATGTGAAGAGAAAAAGAAGAAAAAGAGAAGAACAGAAGAGAGGATCCGAAATTTGCAAGAAAAAGCCTGAGATCAACGAAATATCCATAGAAAAAGAGAGAGGATCCACAATATACCAGAGAGATTGTGAAAGAGAAAAGGAAGATCTTTCAAGGAGAGAATTCTTCACGCCTATCGTTTCAACCTTGATCTAGAGATCGTTCAAAGCTTTCAAGAGATCTTCAATCAACAATCAACCTCTTCTCAAGCGTTCAACCGTTCATTCATCTTGAGAAAATCTGAAAAAGGGGTTCTTCATTTGAGTAAAGCTTTTATTGTTATATTTGCTCATTTAAGGAGCTGTTATTGTATTCATCTGTGCTCTAAATATTCTTACTCTTTGTGAGTTTTTGCTCTTGTTTTTGGAGGATTTCCAAAACAAGGAAAGGTTGATCCGAACCTGAAATCGGAGTGTTTTGGGTTTGCTTGTACCCGAGAAACAAGTGTTCTAGCTTGGGATAGCTAGGGTCGGAGTTTCCGACGTCTTGTATTCTAGCTTGGGATAGCTAGTGTCGGAGTTTCCGACATTTTGTATTCGGGTTGAATACAAAGGATAGTGGATTAAAATTCTCAAGTGGGATCTTGGGGAGTGGATGTAGGTGCAAGGTTAGCACCGAACCACTATAAATCCTTGTGTTTGTGGTGTGCTTTATCGCTTTATCCTATTTCTTTATTATATCCTTGCAATACTACTTTAGTTAATTAATATTGATTTAAAGCCATTGTTTTGTTCTTCATAAGTTATCTGTTGGGCTTAAAATTTTTTAGAAACCCAATTCACCCCCCCTCTTGGGTTGCATAGCTGGGCAACACTCTTTATCTGCCTAAAATGTTTTCTCTTGCTTCTAATGTAATAAAATGCTTTAAATGGTGAAAGAAATTACAGATTAAATAGCAGATCAAACGTGAAATCAAAAAAGAGAAAAACGAAAGAGAGGATCCGAAATCTGCACGAAAAAGTCTGAGATCAACGAAATATCCAAAAAGAAAAAGAGAGAGGATCCACAATATACAAGAGAGATTGTGAAAGAGAAAAGCAAGAGCATTCAAGAGGATCTTTCAAGCCTATTGTTCAACCTTGATCTAGAGATCTTCCAAAGCTTTCAAGAGATCTTCAATCAACAATCAACCTCTTCTCAAGCATTCGTTCAAGCGTTCATCCACTTTGAGAAAATCCGAAAAGGGGTTTTTCATTTGAGTAAAGTTTTTATTGTTATATTCGCTCATTTAAAGGAGCTGTTATTGTATTAATCTGTGCTCAAAATTTTCTAACTCTTTGTGAGTTTTTGTTCTTGTTTTTGGAGGATTTCCAAAACAAGGAAAGGTTGATCCGAACCTGAAATCGGAGTGTTTTGGGTTTACTTGTACCCGGAAAATAAGTGATCTAGCTTGGGATAGCTAGTGTCGGAGTTTCCGACGTTTTGTATTCGGGTTGAATACAAAGATAGTGGATTGAAATTCCCAAGTAGGAGCTTGGGGAGTGGATGTAGGTGCAAGGTTGGCACCGAACCACTATAAATCCTTGTGTTTGTGGTGTGCTTTATCGCTTCACTTTATTTCTTTATTATATTCTTGCATTCCTGCTTTAGGTAATTAATATTGAATTAAAGTCTTTGTTTTGTTATTCATAAGTAATCAGTTGGGCTTAAAATTTTTAGAAATCCAATTCACCCCCCCCCTCTTGGGTTGCATAGCTGGGCAACAAGTGGTATCAGAGCCGGTGCTCTAGCCCTTCTTTGATCTAACAATCAAAGAGTCAAAGATCTATGGCAACCCATGTTGGTACTTCTCTAGCCGAGGGGCAATCAACAAACCTACCTCCACTTTTCAATGGGTCTAATTACACCTATTGGAAAGCTCGGATGAAGATTTTCATATAAGCACTCGACTATGATATGTGGAGTATCATAGTGAATGGTCCTCACACACCCACCAAGATTATAGATGGTGAGGAGTCAACCAAACCCGAGAAAGAATGGGATGAGGTTGACAAGAAATTGGCACAATTAAATGCCAAAGCCATGAATGTTCTTTATTGTGCACTAGATGCTAGTGAATTCAATCGCATTTCTACTTGTGCATCTGCTAAAGAAATATGGGATAGGTTAGAAGTAACCCATGAGGGAACAAATCAAGTAAAAGAGTCTAAAATAAACATGCTTGTACATAAATATGAATTATTCAAAATAGAGCATGATGAGTCCATAACTGCCATGTTTACTCGTTTTACTGATATAATTAATGGTTTGAAGAGTCTTGGCAAATCTTATACTAACAGTGAACTTGTAAGAAGATTCTCAGGTCACTGCCAAGAACTTGGGAAGCCAAAGTGACTGCCATCCAAGAAGCAAAGGACTTGAACACTCTACCTTTAGAAGAGCTTCTTGGATCCTTGATGACTCATGAACTTAGCATGAAGCAACATCAGGAAGATGAAGTCAAAAAGAAAAGAACCATTGCCCTCAAATCCACAACTTCACCTGATTATGAAACGGATGAATCTGAAGATGAAGAACAGGATGAAGAGATGGCATTCATCACTCGAAAATTTAAGAAGTTTCTAAGAAAAAGGAAACAGGGGATGAGAAAGAAATTCACAAAAGGGGAACAAAGCAAAGAAAAAGAGAAAGATCAACCCCTTACATGCTACGAGTGCAAGAAGCCGGGACATTTCAGATCCGAATGTCCACAACTGAAGAAAGGTCCCAAAAAGTTCAAAAAGAAGGCAATGATGGCGACTTGGAGTGCGAGTGATGACTCAAGCTCCGACGAGGAAACCTCAACAGAACAAGCCAATCTGTGCCTGATGGCACATGAAAATGAGGTAACTTCTGAATCCACTAGTGAATTCACATTTGAAGAATTGCATGAAGCATTCTATGATTCAATTGATGAATTAAAGAAACTAGGGAAGAAAAACAAAGAACTGAAATTGGAAAATCAGTCCTTAGTGAAACAAGCTGAAATTCTTTCAATTAAAAAATTCACCTTGAGTCAAGAAAATCAAAACTTAAAGGATGAAATTAACAAGCTGAAATCTATAGTAGATAAGTTCACCTTAAGTTCAAACAAACTAAATATGATCCTTGAAAATCAGAAAGCTATATATGATAAGGCTGGACTTGGCTATAAACCTCTGAAGAAACAAAAGTTTCTGAAGGATATTTATGTAAATTATCCAAGTAACAAGTCTACAAATATTACTTGTTTCAAATGTGGTAGAATAGGACATAAATCATACACATGCCTTAAATCTACCAATACAACTATAAAGAAAATATGGGTTCCAAAAGGAACCATTCTGACTAACCCAAAAGGACCCAAGAAAGCTTGGGTACCTAAGACAGAGACTTGACCTTTGATTGCAGGTGTGTCTAGCATCCCAAGAAGGAAACAGGAAATGGTATCTTGACAGCGGATGCTCGAGACACATGACTGGTGATGAATCACAATTCATCACGCTTGATGCTAAGGATGGAGGGATGGTCATCTTTGGAGATAATGGCAAAGGAAAGATCATCGGGATATGTAACATTGGTATCACTCCCTCCAAATACATTGAGAATGTTTTACTAGTTAAAGGTTTAAAGCATAACTTACTTAGCATTAGTCAATTCTGTGATAAAGGGTATAAAGTAGTTTTTGAATCATCTGTTTGCATTGTGACTAGTCCTATTAATGATGGCATTAAATTTATAGGACATAGGCATGGCAATGTTTATATGATAGATTTGAATGACTTAGCCAAATTAGACATGCAATGCCTAGTATCCTTAAATGCTAAAATCAATGAGACTAGTTGGCTGTGGCATCGTAGACTTGCACATATCAGCATGCATTCTCTTTCAAAATTAATTAAGAAAGATTTAGTTCTCGGTTTGCCAAAACTGAATTTTGAAAAGGATAGAATCTGTGATGCGTGCCAATTAGGTAAACAAACTAGAGTATCATTTAAATCCAAAAACACTGTTTCAACTTCTAGACCATTAGAGCTCTTACATATGGACTTATTTGGACCAACTAGAACCACCAGTCTAAGAGGAAAATGATATGGCTTTGTAATTATAGATGATTATTCTCGTTTTACTTGGGTTTTCTTTTTGGCTCACAAAAATGAAACTTTTCATATTTTCACTAAATTTCATCGAAAAGTCTCTAATGAAAAAAATTTTTCAATTCAAAATATTAGAAGTGATCATGGAACTGAATTTGAAAATCAAGATTTTGAAAATTTTTGTGATGAAAATGGAATTGGCCATAACTTCTCTGCTCCTAGGACACCCCAACAGAATGGGGTAGTTGAAAGGAAAAACAGAACCTTAGAAGAAATGGCCCGTACCATGCTTTGTGAAAGCAACCTTTCAAAATATTTTTGGACGGAAGCAATTAACACAGCATGTTACATTTTAAATCATACTTTAATTAGACAATTTTTAAAGAAAACCCCCTATGAACTTTGGAAAGGAAGAAAACCAAATATTGCATATTTTCATATTTTTGGTTGCCGATGTTTTGTATTAAATAATGGCAAAGAAAAACTTAGTAAATTTGATGCAAAATCAGATGAAGCAATCTTTCTAGGTTACTCCTCTACTAGTAAAGCATTTAGAGTTTTCAACAAAAGAACTTTAGTAGTTGAGGAGTCCATACATGTTGTTTTTGATGAATCTAACGATCCTCCTTCAAGAAAGAATGAGGGTGTTGATGATGCAGAGCCACTAATAGAAGGTATGAAGGAGATCACTCTGAAAGACTCAGCAACTCCAGAAGACAAGGATCAAGAAGACGAACAAAATGAAAGAGGTGAAGAATTTCAAGAACAACCTCAAGGTACAAATGACCTACCCAAGGAATGGAGGTATGTTCACAACCACCCTAAGGAGTTAATTATTGGTGACCCTATGCATGGGGTAAAAACCCGTTCTTCACTTAGAGATATAGTTAATCATTGTGCTTTTGTATCTCATCTTGAACCTAAAACTTTTGAAGAAGCTGAAAATGATCATAATTGGATTAATGCTATGCAAAAGGAACTTAATCAATTTGAAAGAAATAATGTTTGGACCTTAGTATCAAGACCTAAAGATTATTCAATAATTGGCACAAAATAGGTCTTTAGAAACAAATTAGATGAGCATGGAAATGTAATTAGAAATAAAGCAAGACTGGTTGCAAAGGGATATAATCAAGAAGAAGGAATTGATTTTGATGAAACCTTTGCACCTGTTGCTAGATTAGAAGCTATTAGACTTCTACTTGCATATGCTTGCTTTATGAAATTCAAATTATTTCAAATGGACGTTAAAAGTGCATTTTTAAATGGATATATTTCTGAAGAAGTATATGTAGAACAACCCCCTGGATTTGAAAATCATGCTTTTCCTAATCATGTTTTTAGATTAAATAAAGCTTTATATGGTCTAAAACAAGCACCTAGAGCATGGTATGAAAGGCTAAGCAAATTTCTACTAAATAATAGTTTTTCAAGAGGCAATGTAGATACAATCCTATTTATTAAAAGAAATCAAAATGATATGCTAGTTATACAAATTTATGTTGATGACATAATTTTTGGGTCTACTAATGAATCCCTTTGTCAAGACTTTGCTAAGCTTATGCAGGGGGAGTTCGAGATGAGCATGATAGGAGAACTCACCTTCTTCCTCGAACTCCAAATCAAACAATCAAAAGAGGAATCTCCATCACCCAAAGCAAGTACACCAAGGAACTACTCAAAAGATTTGGAATGGAGAACTGCAAACCAATTGGTACACCAATGAGTCCCTCATGTAAGCTTGACAAGGATGATGAAGATAAAAGCGTAGACTTAAAATACTATAGAGGTATGATTGGCTCATTATTATATCTAACTGCAAGTAGGCCTGATATCATGTTTAGTGTTTGCTTATGTGCTAGATATCAATCTAATCCTAAAGAATCTCATTTAAATGCTGTTAAAAGAATCCTTAGATACTTAAATGGTACTCAAACTCTAGGGTTATGGTACTCTAAGGACTCACAAATTAATTTATTAGGATATTCAGATGCTGATTTTGCAGGATGCAAATTAGATAGAAAAAGCACAAGTGGAACTTGCCAATTTCTTAGAGTTAACCTAATCTCATGGTTTAGCAAGAAACAAAATTCGGTGGCACTGTCTACGGCTGAGGTCGAATACATTGCAGCCGGAAGTTGTTGTGCTCAAATCTTATGGATTAAGCAATAACTCGAAGACTTTGGAATTAAACTTAATGAAACACCAATAAGATGTGATAATACAAGTGCCATAAATCTATCTAAAAATCCAATTCAACACTCAAGATCTAAACATATTGAAATAAGACATCATTTTATAAGAGAACATGTTCAAAACAAAAATGTAATTCTTGAATATGTTTGCACTGAAAATCAATTAGCTGATATCTTTACAAAGGCCCTTAGTGAGGATAGACTTTGTGAAATTAGGAGAAATCTAGGAATTCTAGATCCATTTGCCTAAAATTTCTCAATTTCCAAAGAATTGATTAGAGCTCAATTTTTAACATCTATCCTGGTCCCAAATGCTCAAATTTATTATTCTAAAAACTTATCTTTGAGCAAAATTCCTTCACCCAAAATTTCGAATTTTTTTGGAATTTATTCGCATTTTTTCTGAATTTTTGAACTTCATGAGTCGACCCCCATGAGTCGACTCAATGGCAAACTTGCAAATCCCACCAACTTCCATCGGGTTCATTGTTTTTATACTGAAACCCTGTTCGTGAGACGACTCATCTTCTCATCGTCCTCCTTCCAAAAGCCGTCTTCTCCAAACTTTTTTTCCAAGGATCCAACTTGAAGCAATTCTCCCTCCTCCTCTCCACCAAAAATCGCCTCCTTGAAAAGGAATTTTTTGTGCTTTCTCGCATTGCTTGGCGCGGTTGGAACGTGCCCTAGCACTTCACCGATCTTCCAAAATCCGCTTCTTTTCTCCACTAAAATCCTTCTTTACTCTCTTGTGATCCCTCCTCCACTCAATTCAAGTCTCCTTGCCTGCTATTATAGTGGATATGGCTCCAAAGATGAAGCTTCCCCAAAGAAGGAAATCAATCCGTGAGCCTGAAGAAATTGTCAGAAAGAAAAGGCAAGCCGCTCAATCTTCAACTGCTCCAACTCCAATTTCAGTACCTACTCAAGGTCCCTCTCAATCCTCCATAAGCCCCAGTGTGAATCCTCTTTCTGATAGAAAAGTAGAAACCGAGAAAAATATAAATTTTTGGTTCTTTGAAGATGAGGGCTTTACTTTTGCTACCAAAATTAAAAACCAAGGATGGGAACTCTATTGCTCTCTTAAGGAAGTCACCTATGTTGACCTTGTTAGAGAATTCTACCAAAACCTACATTATGGAAACGGATCAGTAACTTCAACTATAAAGGAATTGATATCTGCCTGGATTCTAAGATATTGGGAGAAATATTACAGTTGCCAAGTGAAGGATATTCATATATGGAACTCCCAATTAAAGAAGAGGGGATCAGAATTATTTTAGGAGAAACTTTTTCAAGAAATTTAAACAAATTGGAAGCAAAGTTTTTGTCCATTGAGATGAGGGTCCTGCATCAGATAGTTTCAAAGCTCTTCTTTCCTAGGAGTGGTAGACATGACTTACTTTCCAGCAGAGATGTATGTGTCATGTTTCATGTCATCACTCAGACCCCCCTGAACCTCCCTGCACTTATGATAGAGGCCATGAGAGAAACTTTGAACAGATCCAAGGCACACTTGCCTTATGGTATGGCCCTTACTAGAGTATTTAGGAGGTTTGGAGTTAGCTGTGAGGGGGAGGCATCTACCAAACTCTCACATGTGGACACTTTCAACCAACACAGCCTACACCGAATGGGAATTACAAAGACTGTTGGTGGTTGGATCAAGGGCTCTGAAGAAAGAGCTGAGGATAGAGCTGAAATAAGAGCTGAGGATAGAGCTGAAGGCAGAGTAGAAGAAGAAGGTCCATCTTCTCCTGTACATGACTTCAGGGCAGCTTCACCAGATATCCAGTTCATTCCTGATACTGAGGCTGGCCCTTCAGAGTTTACTAGGATGCCCACACCAGTGTATCAGCCAGAGAGCAGAGCACCTCATTCAGAGTTCAGACTGGCTGACGATCAGATCGAGCATATTTCACAGCGTGTGGCTTCTTTGCTGTCTAGCCAGTGGGGTAGTACTTCTTTTGCACCTGGAGCCACCTCTTCTGATCAGACCATTACTCTCCACATCTCCACTGTATTTCAAATGATATCAGATCAGTCCATCAGGATCCAACAGCTTGAGGATACAGTCTGGAGACTTACTGACAGAGTTCTTGACTTGCAGGGGCAAGTCCTTGCTTTGGCCCATCCCAAACCACAGGAGTCAATCATTGAGGTCACAGACCTCACTACAGAGGCTGGTAGGCTCAGAGGAGCACTAGAAGGTGGATATGAATTGCTGAGGAAAGAAATCCGAGGATCGAGTGAGCATGCTACCACTCAGTTCACTTCTCTACTTCAATCTGTTTCAAGAGCATTGAACGTACTTGATTCTATCAGACTCACCTTTTCTGTTCAGTCATTAGCATCTCAGCATTCTCAGCCACCCAGCTCATCTCGCTCTCCTGCTCGTGGCAGAGGCAGACGGGGTAGAGGACGCACTTCTGATCCATCATCTCCTCACCCTATATCTGATGACTCCGATCATTGACTTATCTTGATCTTTACTAGATCCTAGGTGCTAGTGTCTTGTTCTAGGATCTGTACCTTGGGGCCATGTATTGACAATTAGCTGGTTGAATTTTATTTTAAAGAACTATGTATTGAAACAATTATGTTTTTAATGGAATCATCTTTTGCTTATATTTCTACCTTTTGTAATGATGTTGATCATATTATGGTTTTATATATTCTTCTTATTAAAAAAAATTGTCTTCTCTTTGTTGTTGTTGATTATTGCTATATTAAGGGGGAGCAAACTTCTGTGATAAACTCTAAAAGGGGAGAAATTAAAGAATGTTCCAGAAAAAGGAAGAGTTAACCATGTTTGATGATGTCAAAAAGGGGGAGAAATTAAACAAAACAATATTGGAGATATTAAACAAAAATTGGAGAAATTAAATATTTGGAGATATTAAACAAAAATTGGAGAAATTAAATATTTGGAGAAATTAAACAAAAATTGGAGAAATTAAATAAAAATTGAGAAATTAAACAAAATTTGTGAAATTAAACAAAAATGGTATTTTGAGAAATTAAACAAAAATTTGAGAAAATTGATATTAGACAGAAATTAAACAAAAAGCAAAATCATAAGTACAATGCAAATAAGTAATTTTTTATATGCTCTGATATATTTCAAAATTCAAACTTGCTCTGATATATCTTATGAAATTTACCTTGATACATCTTAAGAAATTTGATTTACTTTGATACACCCTAAAATTTCTTTTAACTTGCTCTGATACATGATAAAATTTAATCTGATACAGTGTGAAAGTTTTTCTGATATTTGCTCTGATACAGTGTGAAATTTTCTCTGTTATATTATAACATTTACTCTGATACATTATAAAATCTTTTCGGATAATATTGTAAAAATTATTTTTCTTGCTCTGATATATTGAAAAATTTATTTTTCTCTCTTGCTCTGATATATCTTAAACTCAAAATGATCTAATACTCTTTTCAAATCTTTATGAAAATGGACAAACTATTTTTGCATATGACCATTTATATCACATGCCAAAAGAATCATATTTTTCAAGCATATACACCTATAGTGCATTCTTTTGAAATTAATGCATTCACATAAATGCTTTTGTTCAAGTGTTTTGTCATCATCAAAAAGGGGGAGATTGTTGCTCCTAAATTGATTTTGATGATTACAAAGCAGATTGAAGGGATACAATTAATTTTAAATTGAAAAAGGCTTTATGCTCTTCAAAGGTAAAATCGTAATTTCACTAAAATCTTGATTTGATAGTATCACTTGATAGAACAAAAGATTTGTAAACTATTGGTGAAAATTTCATTGTATTTGGACTTATATTTTTGAAGTTATGAAGGTTTGAAGTGCATGAGTCGACTCATGAGTCAACTCATGGCACTATGAGCTGACTGGCATGCAAAAAAAATTCCCATGGCACGCTGGATTTTTGACTTGGCATGACCTGTGAGTCGACTCATGAGTCGACCCACAAGGCATGAGTCGACTCATGAGTCAACCTCTGCTGATTTGAGCCGAAAAATCCAGAAATCAAGACTGTCTGATCTGTGCAACAGAAGTCGACTCATGAGTCGACTCCTGTAGCATGAGTCAACTCATGAGTCGACCCCTGCGATGGAAAATATCAGCAACGGCTATTTTTTTGCCCATTTTAATTGCCTTTTATGCTTCCTAAAATTGCTCTAACGGCTCTTTATCTGCCTAAAATATTTTCTCTTGCTTCTAATGTAATAAAATGCTTTAAATGGTGAAAGAAATTGCAGATTAAATAGCAGATCAAACGTGAAATCAAAAAAGAGAAAAATGAAAGAGAGGATCCGAAATCTGCACGAAAAAGCCTGAGATCAACGAAATATCCAAAAAGAAAAAGAGAGAGGATCCACAATATACAAGAGAGATTGTGAAAGAGAAAAGCAAGAGCATTCAAGAGGATCTTTCAAGCCTATTGTTCAACCTTGATCTAGAGATCTTCCAAAGCTTTCAAGAGATCTTCAATCAACAATCAACCTCTTCTCAAGCATTCGTTCAAGCGTTCATCCACTTTGAGAAAATCCGAAAAGGGGTTTTTCATTTGAGTAAAGTTTTTATTGTTATATTCGTCATTTAAAGGAGCTGTTATTGTATTAATCTGTGCTCAAAATTTTCTAACTCTTTGTGAGTTTTTGTTCTTGTTTTTGGAGGATTTCAAAACAAGGAAAGGTTGATCCGAACCTGAAATCGAAGTGTTTTGGGTTTACTTATACCCGAGAAACAAGTGATCTAGCTTGGGATAGCTAGTGTCGGAGTTTTCGACGTTTTGTATTTGGGTTGAATACAAAGATAGTGGATTGAAATTCCCAAGTAGGAGCTTGGGGAGTGGATGTAGGTGCAAGGTTGGCACCGAACCACTATAAATCCTTGTGTTTGTGGTGTGCTTTATCGCTTCACTTTATTTCTTTATTATATTCTTGCATTCCTGCTTTAGGTAATTAATATTGAATTAAAGTCTTTGTTTTGTTATTCATAAGTAATCAGTTGGGCTTAAAATTTTTAGAAACCCAATTCACCCCCCCCCCCTCTTGGGTTGCATAGCTGGGCAACAAGCACTAAGAGTTTGTTCCTGATCTTTGGAGAAGGGTCAGAACTAAGAGTGGGAGGATACATTGATTTAGACTTTATATCTGATGTTGATGATAGAATATTTACATCAGGATGTGTTTTTAGATCGGTATGTTGGAAGGGTTCCAAGCAATCGATCAATGGAAGCTGGATATGCTGTAGATATATAGGACGCATTCTAGTTTTTATGTTAATTATGGAACTAGATGTCATGCCATCAGATACCATGACACAATATCGCAAAGACAATTACTCATAGCCCTCACTAAAAAGTTTAGGTCTCACTAGAAGTTTAAGCTCATAGAGCAGCAGTATATGTGACTATCTCAAGTAGAAATACATAGAGGTGCAGAGAGTAGAATCCACATAGGATGTGGTTGGCCCAAGTCACTTAGCCAGTTAAAGATCGAAGCTTGTCTGGAGAAGATGGGGCTCAAGTAAATGGTAGATTGGTTTTAGTACAAGTGAAAGATTGTTAGATGTATGTCCTCAAAGTCAATCTTGACTGATGCATATCATAATTCTAGGACATGATTTTGTACTTAACGGGCACTCTTAATTTCATTCATATTATATGTGTCCATAAATCATCTAAGAGATTAACAAGATGATGACACGTATTCTCAAAGAATTAAAAATTTGAGGCATGTGTCATTGATGATTAATTCTTAAATTACTCCTGATTACAGGATTATCATGAAAATGATGATTGATCTGGATAGACTGGTGCATAGATCGCTTCCTTCGAATAGATGAGTCTTGAGTCTACAATATAAGGACACTAGAGCAAGAGTATAGGTGATTGTTAGAGAATAACTAGCACTGAGCATGACCAACATAAAAAATTAGATGGATGTCTGCTCACTCATTAGTAATTTTCTCAATGCTACAGTTGTATGATTGGTTCTTTGACCTATGATGCCATGGCTGCTCACATTGAGACTGCTAGAGTTTGACTATACAGAAATATGGCCTCAATGACCTCAAATGGTTGATTTGTGATTATGAATCATAATAGAATTTAATTATCAATATGATTGATAATTAATCCAATGCAAAAGTTTTAACTATAAAACTTACTAAGTATTAGTAAGTTGTAGGAGGATTTAATTTGTAATTGGATTGTAATCAGGCTCAATATGATTGAGCTATGGGGTTTAAATCAGATTTAATTTAATTTGATTCAATTTAATTTAATTTAGATTTAATTGGATCAAGCACTATTGGATAACAGGCTTGATTGGATCAAGCCCTATTGACTATCAGATAATCTTATATCCAAAAAATCAATCCCTAATTTGATGAGGATTCAATTCAATTAATTTTCTAATTGGATTAGGACCTAATTGGATTCCTAATTGAGCTAGGACCTAATTAGTTATTTGGTTATAACTAATTTCTAAGGTAGTTAGGATTTGGTCCAATAGCTAGTTAGGGATGTAATCAAGAATCAAGATTTTCTAGTTTGACTAAGAATTGACATGATCTTGGCTGCCTACCCCATTATCCACACCACATATTTGAGGCCGCCCCAAAACTCCATGCTGCCTCTTATTTTGCATGAGATTTCTCACACTCTCATCCATGCAAAAAGAAGTCATGGTGCCCCTCTTCTTGATGCCAAATGATTAGGAGTTTGACTCCTAACCGAATCTTGATTCCATGCTGTAAAGGAGGGCTCTTGGGCATGAGTTTCTTATGGCTTTCAAATGTGAGAAACCTGCTGGTTGGCTATTATTTTGATGTAGAAAATTAGAGCTCCTTGGCATGATAAAAGAGAGGAAGAAGGTCTTCCTTTTGGGCTGAAAAAGAGAGGAATTGTTCCTCCTTGGTGTGACAAAAAGTGAGGAAGAAGGTCTTCCTCATGGGCAGAAGAAAGGAAAAAGGTCTTGCTTTTCATGTGCTGATTTTAGAGAGGAAAGGTTCCTCTTAGATACATGAAAAATGATGAGAGAAAGGTTCTCTCTCATGCAAAGAAGAAAAGAGAAGAAAAGATTCTTCTCTAGATCTCGTGCATAGAGATCGTATACATGGTTCTAGAAAAAAAAGAAGAGGGTCTCTTTGTTCTTCTTCATCCTCCTCTACATCCTCCTGATCTTTTTTTTCTCTAAGAGTATCTTAAAAGAAAAGAAGAGAGCTCATTAACTATCAAGATGCGATCTCTGCAAAGGAGCTAGCATCCCGATGAGATCAAAGGCTTCTGATCCAATCAAGATCTTGTGTGGATACCCGTAGAGATCAGATGCTTATGCAGCTTCAAAGAGATCTGGAAGACATCTAAGATTATTACTTCACAGGTAAAGATCGACTCATGATGAAGATCCAGATCTGAAGAAGAACAAGCAAAATAGGTACGCGATCCGATCACGTGTTTATTTTCAGATTAAAATTAGATCATGTTATTTCTATATATGAAGTAGATCTTTAGGTGCCTTCATATGATGAATACATGTTATTGATTGAAAAAGTTTGGATTTATGATGCCACTACATTTTGATTTTGAAAAAAAAATTTGAAATCTACATGCATGAATATCTTAAAAATCCCAACAGTGGTATCAGAGCTATGGGTTCATATGTATGAAAATAACATGTATGATTTGAAAATAGTTTTCAAAATCTGATTTTTAATCCATACATGAAATGTATACATGTTTAATTTAGATCTAAAAAGGGTTTTGAGATCTGATTTTGATTGATATATATAATATAAGAAAATATGTTTAGGTCTGAAATTAGTTTGTATAATCTAAATTTTATTCATATATATAATATGTGATTGCATGTTTAGATATAAAATTAGTTTCTATGATCAAAATTTTATTCATATATATGATATATGATTGTATGCATAATCTAAAAATTATTTTGAGATCCAAAATTTATTTTTTATGCAAAAAATTTGGATTTAAAAATTTAGATTTAAAATTTAAAATTTATGTTTGTTTATAAGAGATTGGTCATGAGTAGATCAAATTAATCATGTAATTGGATTACACCTAGGGTTTTTGATTTGATTATATTGGGTCTAAATTGATTTAGTGGTTGATCAAACTGAGTCAAGTGTTGATTAGAGTTAAGTTAATAGAGCTTAAAATCATACAATTATTATAGATCGAGTTGATTGACACCCATATGTAGAATCAATTAACCTAGAGACCTAATTCGACTTTATGGTTCAAGCCTGATTCGCCTAAGCTAATCTATTTGAACTAATTGATCTATTGGTGTCTAAGGCAAGTAATTGAGAGGTGGTTACTTAATTAGGACTTTTGATCCCATCAAAGGGAAGCCTCCCACTGATCTTTACTTACCTGTCAATTTGGAAAATTGAGTCTTGAATATGGTTGCTTGGTGATTTGGTTTAGCCTATGCCAATTGGATTAGTTATTTGATGACTGATTAGATAAGACCTGAATCAAACTTTTCCATAAATATGAAGCCTTCGATCTTCCATCGTTATAGATGTGCGAGCGTGCTATTGACGTTGATTATTCTCGACTGATCACAGTGATTCAGTTGCAACAAAAATATGCAACTACTTTATTAGCAAAGAGTTGCTCCAGGATAAAGATGGAGTTGGGCTTAATATCTATCAGATGAGGGATCCAATAATGGCTTTGCACCTACTTATGAATGATGGGTTGGGTTTACCTAAGGAATGTGGTTAATACCTATCAGGTGAGCCCACATGACTTAGATACCAAGTTGCTGCAACATACTTAGAAAAGTATCTGGATAAGGAGTTGTCTATGCATCGATGTACGTGTTACCAATATATGTCAGGTGAGGTACACAGTATTGGTGGGACCACACACCTATTAGAAATCTAGTTGTTGCATTAGTATTTTTGTTTCTCCATCCGAAAAGTATGAGAGATCCGAGAAAATAGTGGGAGACTATTTGTTTCTTCAAGTTTTTAGAGCAAATTATAAAATAAGTATAAACATCTAATTAAAATCTTTACTCTCTATAGTTTATTGTGTCAGCTTCCAACCCTCTAGCTTGAATCCTAGATATCAATCGTTTAACCGAAACCCATTACATACACTGACTCAAAAACCTTAGAATCATTCTTAGCTTTTGAAAATTAAGCCATGTTTTTGACCAGATTTTTTCTATATTATGAGTCCATCCAATCCATAGTCAACAAGCTATACTTAATAAGTAGATGGACAATGAAAATAAAGGTAGGTGCTTTATGTTGGCATCCATATTAGATGAACTCTAATGTATGCATGAGGATATGTTCACTACCAAGGACATGTTGACTCATTTGCAAGAGTTATGAGAAGATCAAAGGCGCACAGCACATAAGATGCATGATGGGTAGTCAGTCCATGATCACTGTTTGATAATGATTGAGGATATTAAGGAGCTTGAGAAGCTCGACATGACCATAGATAAGGAATTATTAGTAGATTTGATCCTGCAATCTCTATCTGATTTGTATGGTAGTTTATGGTAAACTACCATATGAATAATTATGATAGCACCTTATCTCATTTGGTCAAAATGATGGTAACTAAGAAACCTCAAAAAGTTTAGAGAAATATACCTAGAGAGCCTAAAGAAATATGGACACGCCTTAGGAAGGCATGTCGGAATTACTCAAAATTGATCTTGTAGTTTTCTCTTCTCTCAATTGAGTATTAGACTCTAGTACCTATTTATGCACTTCAGTATTGGGTCTAAGGGAAGACAGAGGGCTAAGGGAAGGTGAAGTAACCCTTTGAGCCGACAATAGGGCAAGGGTTGCTACTATGGCCATGGATACCTATCCTCTGCAACTACTATTTGTAATTCTTAGAGACAGTCTCTATCATTTGCATGGTAATATATTTGTGAACTTATTTGAGCATACAGTGAGTACCATTAGATCTGAAAGATCTAGAGTTGAGATGAACCTGAAGTATATATAGTATCTTAGGTTAGATCATATAGGAAAAGAAATGATTTACAAACTGAAGAAACATGTGCTCTTGGGCTCATTGACTTCTTAGTCATATCTAGTCTATGAATCATCTCTTTAAGGATAAATGATCAAGCTGCCCTTTGTGAGACAAGGGGATAGGACCACTAAAATACCTGTCCTTATACACATTTGATGTGTATGGCTTATTTGATGAGCTAGACAAGAAAGGTTATCTCTATTTTACTACTGTTATCGATGATTAATGATGGTATGGGTATGTGTATGAGATACAAATATGATGCCTTTGAAATGCTTAAAGAGTTCAGATATGAAGTAGAGAAGTAAATCGAAAAAATCCTAGAGATACTTTGATCAGATTGAGGTGGCAATGCCAAAACAGAAAATTTTTGATTGTCTCAAATAAAATGGCATAGTTTCACTATGGACTCCTCCTAGTAAACCTCAGCTTAATGGGGTATCTAAGAGGAGGAATAAGACTGTATGAGATATGATCTGATGAGATATGATCTGATCCATGATGAACTTCACTAATTTAACCTTTATTTCTTTTTTGACATGTTTTAAATTTATCTGTTGAATAAGGTATCCTCTAAATCCATTCCTACCACACCGTATGAGATATGGCAAGATAAGAAATCAAGTCTTAATTATTTCAAGATTTGGAGATGTCCAGTCCGTATCAAGCATAACAGGTGGGACAAGTTAAAGGCTAGGTCTATGAGAGCTCGTTTCATAGGATATCCTAAAGAGTTTGGGAGACTACTTTTCTTCCTAGAGGATCACAATATGATTGTGACCCATCATGCTATCTTCTTAAAAAATAGTTTATCTAAGATAGAGATAGTGGGAGGATAAGCTCAAAGAGAGTCTCTGAGAGCAGTGATCATAAGACCTATAGAACCTATTCATGATGAGCCTATACATGTAGTACCTCCCACACCTCATAGTTCAAGTAGGATCTTCCATCCTTATGAAAGATATTTGCTATGCTTACAGAGGATATAGAAAAAATATTTCTTATAGGAGATAGAAAATATAGAGATGATCCCAAGACTTACAACGAGGTGATGTTGGACATCGATCTCGAGAAATAGATGTGTAGATAGCCTTCTTGAATGGATATCTTCAAAATATATCTATATAGAATAGATTATGGATTTCACTTCCAGTGATAGAGATCACAATGCAAAGGTCCATACATGGACTTAAGCAAATATTTCAGAGTTGGAATACTTATTTCAATGGTGTGATCAAATTATTTGATTTCATCGAGAATGAAGAGGACTCATATGTTTATATGAAGGTCAGTGGGAGTGCTGTCTCATTCCTCATATTGTACGTGGATGACATCCTCCTGATTGGAAGTATCCCATGTTGACATTGGTTAAAATATAGTTGTATATAGAATTTTCATAAAGACCTAGGGCAAGCATCTCATATTCTGAGAATAAAAAGGTTTATAGAGATAGATCTAAGAGGATGCTTGGGTTTTCATAGAAATATATATAAGAGAGATGTTGAAAGGGTTCAACATAGAAACCTTCAAAAGAGGTCTGCTACCCTCTTGGGAATAGGAGTATGCCATGTTATATATTTGACTTGATGTAGGTACCATTGCTGTGAGTGTCACAAATAGATATCAGTCATATCTAGGCTAGGAGCACTGGATTGCTGTGAAAATATTCTTAAGTACTTGAAAAGTACTAAGGATTTGTTCCTGATCTTTGAAAAAGGATCAGAACTAAGAGTGGGAGGATACATCGATTCAGACTTTATATCTGATACTAATGATAGAATGTCTACATCGGGATGTGTTCTTGGTTCGATATCTTGGAAGGGTTCTAAGAAACCGATTCACAAAAATTGAATATGCTGTAAATGTATAGGACGCATTCTGATTTTTATGTTACTTGTAGAATTTGATGTCATGCCATTAGATGCCATGACACTGTATCGCAGAAGATAATGGCCCATATCTCTTGCTAAGGAGTCTAAGTCTCATCAAAAGTCTAAGTATATAGAGCAGCGACATACGCGACTACCTCAAGCAGAAATATATAGAGGTATAGAGAGTAGACTCTACATAGGATGTGGTAGGCCCAAGTCACTTAGCCAGTCGAAGAGCGAAGGTTGTCCTGAGAAAATGGGGTGTTTCCTAGCTATGCAACCCAAGAGGGGGGGGGGTGAATTGAGTTTTTAAAAATTTAAAATTAACTTACAAGTATGATGATTATTTAACAATGAGTAGGATAAATATGGAGAGTGAAATTTATGGAAGGTGTAAAAGTTGGATGCAAGAATGCAAGAAGATAAAAAAATTTAAAAGGAGAGAAGTAAGCATAACACAAACAAAAAGATTTATAGTGGTTCGGTGCCAACCTTGCACCTACATCCACTCCCCAAGTTCTTACTTGGGAATTCAAATCCACTAAACCGTATTCAAACCGAATACAACGTCAGAACCTCCGACTCTAGCATTCCAAGCTAGAACACTTATTTTCTGGGTACAAACCAACTCAATACAATCCGATTCAAGATTCGGATCAACCTTTTCCATATTTTGGAACCCTTCCAAAATAAAAAATCAACTCAAAAATAGAGTATAACAGTTAATCATACAGAAATACAGATGTAGCTCCTTTAATGAGCAAATAAAACTTTAAATACACTTTACACAATAAGAACGAAGCTCTTCTAATTTCTTTTAAGGTGGTTGAAGACTTGAATGAGCTCTTGAGGGGTTGGTGAACTTAAAATAAAAGCTTCTTGAACTTTTAAGAGGGCTCTTGCTTAGGATTGAAATGAATGCTTGAAGAATCTTTTCAAAATCTTATTGATTTTCTCCTTTAAGTGCCTTTTATAACTTCAAATAATGGTGGAGAGTAATCTAGACTGAAATAAAACGTTGGAGCACATTAAATAGGTATTAAATGCAGCCAAAATGAGCTGAAACTAACCGTTATGGAATTTTTTCGTCACAGGGGTCGACTCATAGGGTCGACTCATGCTCATGAGTCGACTCATGGGGTCGACTCATGCTCATGAGTCGACTCATGGGGTTGACTTCTGTGGCACAGAACAGAAAATGACTATTCTGTAATTTTGGCCTACACAGCAGCAGAGGTTGACTCATAGGATCGACTCATGCTTAGGGGTCGACTCACAGAGTGTGCCAACCAAAGAATTCAGCATGCTGTTCAGCCCCTTTTGCCATGAGTCGACTCATGGGGTTGACTCAAATATATAAACATAATTTTCTTTCAAGATATATATTCAAAAATATTAAAATTGCCTCCAATAGATTATAAATATTATGTTCTTGCTCTTGAGACTTCCGAATCAGAACTTGATAAAATTATGATTTTACCTCTGAAATACAATAAATCTTTTTCTAAGCCAAAATCATTAGTAACCCCCTCAAATACTTTGTAATCATCAAAATCAATTCAATGAGCAACAATCTTTTCTTTTTTGATGATGACAAAATACTTGAGCAAAAGCATATATAAAGCATTGAACATGAATTTCAAATTTATGAAGATGCATCACTTCAATATTATAGCCAAGTATTTGAACGAAATGTATCATAAGCAGTTTGAAGATCAATTTAAAATTTGCTTATAAGTTCATTTGCTTTGAAAATTAGATAAAAAAAGAAGCTGACGATTTTGGTTCTTTGACACATTTGCTTAACAATTTTACTTATTACTAGTTTTTTTATTGCTTATTGCGCATTTCTTTATTGCTTATTGCTCAAATTTGATTTTGATTCTCTACTCCTCATTTTTTACAACATCAATTAAGATTCTCTACTCCTCCTTTTAAGAGATCTTGAAAGGATAAATTTTTTTTACTCTCCCTTTTTGATAGCATCAATTAAGATCTTAAGGGATTTTAAGGATAGAGAAAAGAAAAGAAAGATGACAAAAAGGACATATTTTCTTTACTCTCCCTTTTTGATACCATATTTTACTTCTTTAGCCCCCTTCTTTGATTGCTTATTTCTCTACTCCCCCTCAACATAGCAAATATAAAGGATATATCAACTTGCTCATCTAGAAGATATTGCAATTCATAGTATTTCTCAGCACTAATATGAGTTATTTTTTATATCTCATAATTAAAATAATTTAATTTGATCACATTCATAGACATTCATTGAAAGTCAAAGCACACACACATATATATATATATATATATATATATATATATATATTTAAAAGTGACTGAATACAAAAGGTGTCCCAATACACATGAGTCAACTCAAAATACAAAAGTCATGGATAGAAACTATCCAAGAGTTAATTAGCCAACAAATACAAGGCCCATAAGATAGATCCTAGACATAGGAGACAAACTAATCTAGATCTAATAGATGTCATGGATAGAGGGATCAGAATATGAAGAATCAGAGATAGGGTGAGGAGATGTAGGATCAAGTCTATGAGCACGACCTCGATCACATCTGTCTCGGCCACGGATAGAGGTACCAGCATGAGTAGAGGAGTGAGAGGATCTTGGAGCCTGAGAAGCTACAGACTGTGTAATAAGAGAAAGTCTGATGGTGTCCAAAAGATCCAAGGCTCTCGATACAGACTGCATCAGGGCACTGAACTGAGTAGAAGCATTCTCACTGGAGCCCCTGATCTCTCTCCTCAAGAAGTCAAAGCCACTCTATAAAACTCCTCAAAGTCTAGCCACCTCTGCAGATAGGTCAGAGACCTCTGTGATATCCTCATGCGGCTGGGGATGGGCTGAAGCTAATACTTGCCTTTGCAAGTCTAATACTCTGCCTGTCAATCTCAAAATACATCCCTCAAGCTACTCAATGCATACCGACTGATCAGTAAGCATCTGAAAAATAGTAAAAATATGAGGGATCAGAGTCTGATCTGAGTCATCCTGGGATGTCGATCTCTGAGCAAAGACTGAAGTGGCAAACTACTGAGATAGAATGGAGGCAACATGCTGGGACATCATCTCAATCTGATCATTTGCTAAGTTGAACTCTGAAGGATGTGCCCTGCTCTCTGACTGTGGAACTGAAGCATGCCTCCTCACAGACTCTGAAGAACCAGCCTCGTGATCAGATATGAGCTGAATATCTGGGGATGCTCTATGATCACGAAGAGGTGAAGATGGTCCCTCTTCCTCTGCTCTATCCTCTGCTCTCTCCTCAACACCCTTTGTCCAACCGCCATCAGTCTTAGAAAAATCTATGTGATGCAGTGTGTGGCGGTTGATGGTGTCAGAATGGCATAGTCTAGCAATTGCCTCCCCCTCAAAACTGATTTCGAACCTTCTAAAAACTAAGGTGAGTGCCATACCAAAAAGCAAGTGAGCCTTGGATCTGTTCAGGATTTTCCTCATGGCCTCAAACATCAATGCTGGAAGGTTCAGGGGGGTTTGGGTGATCACATGGTATATAATGCAAATGTCCCTACCAGATAGAAGGTCGTGTCTACCACTTCTAGGGACAAACAGTTTGGTTACCAAGTGATGTAACAGCCTCATCTCAACAGAAAGAATTTTTGCTTCCAATTTATTTAGACTTTCTATATAGGTTCTCCCTAAGATAACATTAATTCCTTCTTCTTTAATAGGGAGCTCCATATTGGTATAGCCTTCACAAGACAAATGCAGTATCTATCCCAAGTGGACTGGATCAAGAATAACATCAATACCTTTTACTGTAGATTTCACTGTTCCATTGCTATAGCTCAAATTTAAGTAAAATTCTCTGACTAGATTACATAAGTATTTTTCTTTAAAGAGCAGTAAAATTTTTATTCTTGATACTTAATCTTCGATCCAATAGTGAACCTTTCTTTTTCAAAAAATTTGAAATCAATATTTTTCTCGGGTTCCACTTTTCGGTCAGAGAGAGGTACCTTGCTTGGACTAATTGGGGACTGAGTGAAAGCTGAAGCAGGATCTGGAGCAGGGATTGGAGTAGGAGAGGACTCGACTGCTAATCTCTTTCTGTGCACACTCTCTTCCAACCCGCGAACAGATTTTCTCCTCTGTGGAAGCTTCATTTTGGGAGCCATTAGGTCAAGAGAGACTTGAAAGGAGCTTAGGAGACTAAATGTGAGGTAGAGAGGAAAGGATTTTGGAAGGAAGAAGGTAAGGATTTGAGGAGTTAAATCAACGGTTTAGATAAGAAGAGATGATTCTAGGACAAGCTCAAACCACCCCAAACGAGGAAGGGGAGGAGAGGAAGTTGGTTTCTTAATGGGTGATTTGAGGAGTGAAAATCGATGGGAGGAGATATTTGAGAGAAATCTTTGGTTTGAGGGAGAAGAGATGGAGAGCTTTTGGTTCGGTGGGAGGAAGAAGACGAAGGGCTGAGTCGGCTCAAGAAAAAAATTCTCAATAAGAAGAGAGCGCCCGAAGAATTTTGACAAAATTGTAAGATTACCCTAGGGTCGACTCATGGCACAGAAAAATTCAAAAGAATGATGGGATAATTTCAAAAAAATTTGAAACTCTGAGAGAAGGATGTTTACCCAAGTATTGATCATGTGAATGATAGTTTTGAGCTCTTAAGAAAAATGAGAATTGAGCTCAATAGATTTGGTTTAATGAATTTTTAGCATTAAGAATTTGAAATCAGAGAGATACTTAAGCTGATGGATCAAGGATTCCTAGTTTTCTTCTAATTTTATAAAATCTATCTTCACTTAAGGCCTTGGTTAAGATGTCAGCCAATTATTTTTCAGTACAAATATAATCAAGAATTATATCTTTATTTTGGATATATTCTCTTATGAAATGATGCCTAATTTTAATATGTTTTGATCTAGAATGCTGAATTGAATTTTTAGTTAGATTTATAGCACTGGTGTTGTCACATCTTATGGGAGTTTCATTGAGTTTGATGCCAAAGTCTTCAAGTTGTTGCTTAATCCACAAGATTTGAGCACAACAACTTCCGACTGTAATGTATTCGACCTCGATCGTAGATAGTGCTATTGAGTTTTGCTTCTTGCTAAACCAAGAGATTAAATTAACTCTAAAAAATTGTCAAGTTCCACTAGTACTTTTTCTAACTAATCTACATCCAGCAAAATTGGCATCTGAATATCCTATCAAGTCAATTGATGAGTCCTTAGAATACCATAGTCCTAGAGTTTGTGTATCATTTAAATATCTAAGGATTTTTTTAACTGCATTCAAGTGAGATTCTTTTGGATTTGATTGAAAGCGAGCACAAAGATAAACACTAAACATAATATCTGGTCTACTAGCAGTTAAATACAATAGAGACCAATCATGCCTCTATAAAATTTTAAGTCTATATTTTTACCTCTTCATCCTTGTCAAGCTTACATGATGGGCTTATGGGTGTACCAATTGCTTTGGAGTTCTCCATTCCAAATTTTTTGAGTAGTTCTCTTATGTACTTGCTTTGGGTGATGGAGATTCTTTTCTTTATTTGTTTGATTTGGAGTCCAAGAAAGAATGTAAGTTCTCCCGTCATGCTCATCTCGAACTCCTCCTGTATGAGCTTAGTAAAATCTTGACAAAGAGTTTCATTAGTAGATCCAAAAATAATGTCATCAACATATATTTGTATAACTAATATATTATTTTGATTTTTTTTAATGAAAAGGGTTGTGTCTACATTTCTTCTTGAAAAATCATTATTAAGCAGAAATTTACTTAGCCTTTCATACCAAGCCCTAGGTGCTTGTTTCAAACCATATAATACTTCGTTTAATTTAAAAACATGATTAGGAAAAGCATGATTTTCAAAATTTGGAGGTTGTTCTACATAAATTTTTTCAGCAATATATCTATTTAGAAAAATACTTTTGACATCCATTTGGAATAACTTAAAATTTATAAAGCAAGCATATGCAAGTAGAAGTCTAATTACTTCTAATCTAGCAACAGGTGCAAAGGTCTCATCAAAATCAATTTCTTCTTCTTGATTATAACCTTTTGCAACTAATCTCGCTTTATTTCTTATCACATTTTCATGTTCATCCAATTTATTCCTATATACCCATTTTGTGCCAATTATTGAATAATTTTTAGATCTTGAAACTAAAGTCCATACATTATTTCTTTCAAATTGATTAAGTTCTTCTTGCATTACATTTATCCAATTATAATCTTTTTCAGCTTCATCTATGGTTTTAGGTTCAAGATGAGAGAAAAGCAAAATGATTGAATACATCTTTAAGGGAAGAGCGAGTTCTTACACCATGTGTAGGATCACCAATGATTAGTTCCTTGGGGTGATTGTGATCATACCTCCATTCTTTGGGTAGATCATTTGTACCTAGAGGTTGTTCTTGTTGTTCTTCACCTTCCTCATCCTATTTGTCTTCATGTTCTTCATCATCTTGAATGGTTGAGTCTTTTAGAGTGATCTCCTTCATCCCTTCTATAAGAAGATCTGCATCATCAATTCCTTCATTCTTCCTTGACGGAAGATCGTTAGTTTCATCAAAAATAACATGTATTGACTCCTCTACTATTAAAGTTCTTTTGTTGAAAACTCTAAAAGCTTTGCTAGAAGAGGAGTAACCAAGAAAAATTACTTCATCAGATTTTGCATCAATTTTTTCTAGTCTTTCTTTACCATTGTTCAAAATAAAACATCGACAACCAAAAATATGAAAATATGCAATGTTTGATTTTCTTTTTTTCCAAAGCTCATAAGGAGTTTTCTTTAAAATTGATCTAATTAAAGCACAGTTTAATATGTAACATACTGTGTTAATTGCTTTCACCCAATAATATCTTGGAAGGTTGCTTTCACCTAGCATGGTACGGGCCATTTCTTCAAGAGTTTTATATTTTCTTTCTACTACCCCATTTTGTTGGGATATCCTAGGTGCTGAAAAATTATGGTCAATATCTTTTTCATCATAAAATTTTTCAAAATCTTGATTTTCAAATTCAATTTCATGATCACTTTGAATATTTTGAATTGAAAACTTTTTTCATTTGTGACTTTTCAATAAAATTTTGAGAAAATATGAAAAGTTTCATCCTTATGTGCTAAGAAGAAGACCCATGTAAAATGAGAGAAATCATCAATAATCATAAAATCATATCATTTTTTACCTAGACTAGTAGTTCTAGTGGGTCCAAATAAATCCATGTGCAATAGTTCTAATGGCCTAGAAGTTGAAATAATATTTTTAGATTTGAATGAGACTCGTGTTTGTTTACCCATTTGGCATGCATCACAAATTCTATCTTTTTCAAAATTCAATTTGGGTAAGCCGATAATCAATTCCTTTTTAATAAGTTTTGAGAGTGAATGCATATTAATATGTGCAAGCCTACGATGCCAAAGCCAACTAATCTCATTAATCTTGGCATTCAAGGCTATTGGGCATTGTATGTTTATTTTGAAAAGATCATTCAAATCTACCATATAAACATTACCATATTTATGCCCAACAAATTTAATGCCTTCATTAATAGGACTAGTTACAAAGCAAACTGAAGATTCAAAAATATTTTGTATCTTTTATCATAAAATTGACTGATGCTTAATAAATTATATTTTAAATCATCTACTAATAAAATATTTTTAATATACTTGGAGGGAGTGATACCAATGTTACCTATACCGATGATTTTTCCTTTTCCATTGTCTCCAAAGATGACCATCCCTCCATTTTTAGCATCAAGTATGATGAATTGGGATTCATCACCAGTCATATGTCTTGAGCACCCGCTATCAAGATGCCATCTCCGGTTTGCTCCTTGGGATGCAAGACACACCTATACACAAGAATCAAGTTTTGACTTTAGGTACCCAAATTTTCTTGGATCCTTTTTGATTAGTCATAATGGTTCTTTTTGGAACTCATATTTTCTTTACATTAAAATTTTCAGGTTTGTTAGAAAAATATGAATAGAATTTGTGTCCTATTCTACCATATTTAAAATAAGTTATATTTAAAAACTTGTTGTATGATGAGTTTACAAAGATATTTTTCAAAAATTTTTGTTTCTTTAAAGGGTTATATCCAAGACCGGCTTTATCATAAATGGCCTTTTGATTGTCAAGTATCATGTGAAATTTATTTGAACTTAAAGTAAACTTTTCAACCATTGGTTTTAACTTGACAATCTCATTTTTTAAGTTCAGATTTTTTTGAGATAGGATTAATTTTTCATTTGAAATACTCTCATTTTTTTTTAGTAAAGATTGATTCTTTGATTTTAATTTTTTATTCTTTACCCCTAGCTTCTTTAGTTCATCAATTAGGTCATAAAATACTTCATAAAGTTCTTCAAAGATAAAGTCAATAGGAGTTTCAGTATTTATCTCATTTTCATGTGCCATAAGGCACAAGTTGGCTTGTTCATTTGAGTCTTCTTCTTCAAAACTTGACTCATCACTTCCACTCTATGTAGCCATCATGGCTTCTTCTTGTACTTCTTGGGACCCTTCTTCAGTTGTGGGCATTCAGACTTAAAGTGTCCCGATTTCTTGCATTCATAACAAATAAGGGATTGCTCCTTATCCTTCTCTTTGCTATATTCTCCTTTTATAGGTGGCCTCTTCCTCATTCTTTATCTTCTTTTCTTCAAGAACTTATTAAACTTTCTAGTATTGAGGGCCATTTCTTCATCCTGCTCTTCATTTTCTGTATCATCGAATTCTTTATCAGGTTGAGCAGTGGATTTGAGGGCGATTATCCTCTTCTTTTTTACATCTTCTTCTTGGTGTTGTTTCATGCTTAGCTCGTGAGTCATCAGTGATCCTAGAAGCTCCTCCAAGGGTAAGATATTCAGATCTTTAGCTTCTTGGATTGCGGTCACTTTGGCCTCCCAAGTCCTTGGTAAAGATCTAAGAATCTTTCTTATGAGATCACTGTTAGAATAAGACTTATCAAGATTTTTTAGACCATTAATAATATCAGTAAAATGAGTAAACATCTGAGTTTTTAATTCATCATGCTCCATTTTAAAAAGTTCATATTTATGCACAAGCATGTTGATTTTTGATTCCTTCACTTGATTAGTTCCTTCATGAGTTACTTCTAATCTATTCCATATTTTCTTAGCTGATATGCATGTTGAAATACGATTAAATTTATTAGCATCTAGAGCACAATACAAAACATTCATGGCTTTAGCATTTGGTTGAGCCATTTTCTTATCAACCTCATCCCATTCTTTTTTGGATTTGGTTGATTCCACACCATCAATTATTTTAGTGGGTGTGTGTGGTCCATTTACTATGATACTCCACATATCATAGTCAAGTACTTGAATAAAGATTTTTATCCGAGCTTTCCAATAGGTATAATTTGATCCATTGAAAAGTGGAGGTCGGTTTGTGGACTGCCCCTCGGTTAGGAAAGTGCCAACTTGAGTTGCCATAGATCTTTAGCTCTTTGATGGTTAAATCAAAGTAGGGCTAGAGCATCGGGCTCTGATATCAATTGTTGACCAGCTATGCAACCCAAGAGGGAGGGTAAATTAGATTTTTAAAAATTTAAAATTAACTTACAAGTATGAAGATTATTTAACAATGAGTAAGATAAATGTGGAGAGTAAAATTTATGCAAGGTATAGAAGTTGGATGCAAGAATACAAGAAGATAAAAAAATTTAAAATGAGAGCAAGTAAGCACAACACAAACAAAAAGATTTATAGTGGTTCGGTGCCAACCTTGCACCTACATCCACCCTCCAAGCTCCTACTTGGGAATTCAAATCCACTAAACCGTATTCAAATCGAATACAACATCGAAACCTCCGACTCTAGCTATTCCAAGCTAGAATACTTATTTTTCAGGTACAAGCCAACCCAATATAATCCGATTCAAGGTTCGGATCAACTTTTTCACATTTTGAAATCCTTCCAAAACAAAAAATTAACTTAAAAATAGAGTATAACAGTTAATCACACAGAAATACAGATGTGGCTCCTTTAATGAGCAAATAAAGCTTTAAATACATTTTACACAATAAGAATGGAGCTCTTCTGATTTTTCTCAAGGTGGTTGAAGACTTGAATGAGCTCTTGAGAGGTTGGTGAACTTGAAATAAAAGCTTCTTGAACTTTTAAGAGGACTTTTGCTTAGGGTTGAAATGAATGCTTGAAGAACCTTTTCAAAATCTTGTTGATTCCCTCCTTTAAGTGCCTTTTATAACTTCAAATGATGGTGGAGAGTAATCTGGACTGAAATAGAGCCATTGGAGCATATTAAATGGGCATTAAATGCAGCCAAAACAAACTAAAAACTAACTGTTACAGAATTTTTCCATCACAGGGGTCGACTCATGCTCATGAGTCGACTCATGGGGTCGACTTCTGTGGCACAGAACAGAAAATGACTATTCTGTAATTTTGGCCTACACAGCAGTAGAGGTCGACTCATGCTCAGGGGTCGACTCACAGAGTGTGCCAGCTAAAGAATTCAGCATACCGTTCAGCTCTTTTTGCTATGAGTCGACTCATGGGGTCGACTCAAATATATAAACATAATTTTCTTTCAAAATACATATTCAAAAATATTAAAATTGCCTCCAATAGATTACAAATCTTGTATTCTTGCTCTTGAGGCTTCCGAATCAGAACTTGATAAAATTATGATTTTGCCCCTGAAATATAATAAATCTTTTTTCAAGCTAAAATCATTAGTAACCCCCTCAAATGCTTTGTAATCATCAAAATTAATTCAAGGAGCAACATGGGGCTTAGACAAATGGCGGATTGACTTTAGTGCAAGTGAAAGATTGTTATATATATATCCTAAAAGTCAATCTTAACTGACACATATCATAATTTTAAGATATGATTTTGTACTTAATGGGTACTCTTAATTTCATTCATATTATATGTGTCCATGAATCATCTGATTAATAAGATGATAACACATATTCTTAAAGAGTTAAGAATTTGATGTATGAATCATTGATGATTAATTTTTAAATTATTTTTGATCGTAGGATCATCACGAAGATGGTGATTGATCCAGTTAGACTGGTGCACGAATCACTTCCTTCGAATAGGTGAGTTTTGAGTTTGCAGTGTAGAGATATTGGATTGAGAGTGTAGGTAGTTGTTAAAGAATAACTAGCACTGAGCATGACTAACACGAGAACTCACATAGATGTTTGCTCACTCATTAGTGACTTTCTCGATGTTGTAATTATGTGACTGATCCTTTGATCGCAGTGCCACGGCTACTTACAGTGAGGCTACTGGAGTTTAATACATAGAAATATAGCCTCAATGAGTTCTTGTAGTGGATGTTGGTAACAGTTAATCCGCTGTAGAAGCAGGATGAGCATCTAGATAGGATCTATTGATCTTAATAAAAAAGAGTAGTCCTATATGATTTATGAGACTAAGTTTACAAGTCCTTGGCCAAGACAGTGTGATTAGTGAAAAAGAATTTTCATAAGTCTTCACAGGATGAACTCGAGTCGAATAAATCTAACATATAACTTATGATAGAGTTTGATAAGTTTTTCATAACCTCCGTCTAATCGGAACTCATGATAGAGGGATTATATCACATGTTAACTGTATCTAGAAGTTCATCATATTTATTCTATTGGGTTGTCACTATATACTGCTAGATGTAACTGGTGAATTGTAGGATCCATGAGCATCATCTTGATGATCGATGATCCTTGATGGATAGAGTTGAAATGGTTCCAACCCATTAGAAGAAGTTTCGATAATATTGTAATAGAGATTACAATATACCTCATTATTAGATAGAATAGAATCTATGGGTCATCCACAAAAGAAGCTTTTGATTGAACAGATGGTTGATTTGCGATTATGAATCATAATAGAATTTAATTATCAATATGATTGATAATTAATTCAATACAAAAGTTGTAATTGTAAAACTTACTTAGTGTTAGTAAGTTGTAGGAGGATTTAATTTGCAATTGGATTGCAATAGGCTCCATATGATTGAGCTATTAGATTTAAATTAGATTTAATTAAATTTGATTCAATTTAATTTGATTTGAATTTGATTGGATCAAGTCCTATTGGATAACAGGCTTGATTGGATCAAGCCCTATTAATTATGAGATAACCTTATATCCAAAAAATTAATTTCTAGTTTGATGAGGATTTGATTTAACTAATTTTCTAATTGGATCAGTGTCTAATTGGATTTCTAATTGGACTAGGACCTAATTAGTTATTTGGTTATAACTAATTCCTAAGGTAGTTAGGATTTGATCTAACAATTAGTTAGGGATTTAACCAAGAATCAAGGTTTTCTAGTTTGACTAAGAATTCATATGATCTTGGCTGCCTACCCCATATTTCATGCCACATATTTGAGGCCGCCCCAAAACTCCATGCTACCTTTTATTTTGCATGAGATTTCTCATGCTCTCCTCCATGCAAAAAGAAGTCACCGTGCCCATCTTCTTGATGCCACATAATTAGGAGTTTGACTCCTAATCGATTCCTGATTCCATGCTATAAAGGAGGGCTCTTGGGTGTGAGTTTCTTATGGCTTTCAAATGTGAGAAATCTATTGGTTGGCTGCTATTTTGACACAGAAAATCAAAGCTCCTTGGTGTGAGAAAAGAGAGGAAGAAGGTCTTCCTCTTGGGCTGAAAAATAGAGGAATTATTCCTCCTTCTTGGCATGACAAAACGTGAGGAAGAGGGTCTTCCTCTTGGGCTGAAAAAGAGAGGAATTGTTCTTCCTTCTTGGCATGATAAAAAGTGAGGAAGAAGGTCTTCCTTATAGGTAGAAGAAAGGAAGAAGGTCTTCCTTCTTTTGTCCTAATTTTAGAGAGGAAAGCTTCCTCTTGGATGCCTAAAAAATGATAAGAGAAAGGTTCTCTCTCATATGTGGAAGAAAAGAGAAGAAAGATTTCTTCTCTAGATCTCTAGCATAGAGATCATATGCATGGTTTCAGGAAGAAAAGAAGACGATCTCCTTGTTCTTCTTCATCTTTCTCTATATCTTCCTGATCTTCTTCTTCTCTAAGAGTATCTTGAGAGAAAAAAAAAATTTCATCAATCGTTAATGTTGCCCAGCTATGCAACCCAAGAGGGGGGTGAATTGGGTTTCTAAAAATTTTAGGCTTAATTAATTACTTATGATGAATGAGAACAAAGACTTTAATTCAAGATTAATAACCTAAAGCAAGAATGCAAGGATATAATAAAGAAATAAAGATAAACAATAAAGCACACCACAAACACAAGGATTTATAGTGGTTCGGTGCCAATCTTGCACCTACATCCACTCCCCAAGCTCCTACTTGGGAATTTCAATCCACTATACTTGTATTCAACCCGAATACAAAACGTCGGAAACTCCGACACTAGCTATCCCAAGCTAATCTACTTGTTTCCCGGGTACAAGCTAACCCAAAACACTCCGATTTCAGGTTCGGATCAACCTTCCCTTGTTTTGAAAATCCTCCAAAAACAAGAACAAATACTCACAAAGAGTAAAATAGCTTAGAGCATAAATTAATACAATAACAGCTCCTTAAATGAGCGAATATAACAATAAAAATACTTTACTCAAATGAAGAATCCTTTTTTTGGATTTTCTCAAGTTGGATGAACGCTTGAATGAATGCTTGAGAAGAGGATGATCTTTGATTGAAGACTTCTTGAAGGATTTGAAAGATCTCTAGATCAAGGTTGAAACAATAGGCATGAAAAATCCTCTCTTTGAATGCTCTTGAATCTCTTTCACAATCTCTCGTGTATATTGTGGATCTTCTGTCTCTCTCTCGTGTAGATTTTGGATCCTCTTTTCTTTTTCTCTCGAGTATCTCGTTGATCACCTCGTGTATTTTGGATCCTCTCAATTATTTCCTGTATTTTCACCTTTTGAAATATTTTATAGCATTAAGAAACAAGAGAAAACATATTAGGCAGAAAAAGAGCCGTTAGAGCATTTTTAGGAAGCATAAAAGGCAATTAAAATGGATAAAAAACTAGCCGTTGCGGATATTTTCCGTCGCAGGGGTCGACTCATGAGTCGACTCATGCCTCAGGGGTCGACTCATGAGTCGACCTCTGTTGCAAAAATCAGAAAATGAGTTTCTGCAACTTTTGGCCTAAAACTGTAGGGGTCGACTCATGAGGGTCGACTCATGCCTGGGGGTCGACCCCATGGGGTCGACTCACAGGGTGTGCCAACAAAAAATCTGCGTGCCAATCAGCTCATTGTGCCATGAGTTGACTCACGGGTCGACTCATGCACTTCAAACCTTCATAACTTCAAAAATATAAGTCCAAATACAATGAAATTTTTATCAATAGATTAAAAATAATTTGTTCTACAAAATGATACTATCAAATCAGGATTTTAGTAAAATTACGATTTTGCCCCTGAAGAGCATAAAGACTTTTTCAATTTAAAATATTTGTATCCCTTCAATCTGCTTTGTAATCATCAAAATCAATCTAAGAGCAACAATCTCCCCCTTTTTGATGATGACAAAATATTTGAACAAAAGTATTTATATGAATCAATAATTTCAAAAGAATGCATTATAGGTGTATATGCTTGAAAAGAATATGATTCTTTTGGCATGTGATATAAATGGTCATATACAAAAATAGTTTGTCCATTTTCTTAAAGATTTGAAAATATGCTCATTGGATTATGTGATTTTGGTGTTAGAGTGGAAAACTTATTTTTGTTATCAGATTAAGCTGTATTTTGAAAATTTGCTCATTCTCATTTGATTTTAGTTTTAGCATCAGAGCAAAAAATAATTATGTGCTTTAATTGCTTTTGATACAAAAAAAATAATTATGTGTGCCAAAGCATGTTTAAGAGTTGATTTGGAAATTGTATTAGATCATTTTGAGTTTAAGATGTATCAGAGCAAGAGAAAAAAAATAAATTTTGCAATGTATCAGAGCAAGAAAAATAATTTTATAATTTTATCAGAAAAAATTTTACAATGTATCAGAGAAAATTTTACAATGTATCAGAGCAAATTTTATAATGTATCAGAGCAAGTTAAAAAAAAATTTTTAAGATGTATCAGAATAAGTTAAATTTCTTAAGATGTATCAAGGTAAATAAAATTTCAAAAGATGTATCAGAGCAAGTTAGAATTTTGAAGTGTATCAGAGCATATTTAAAATTTTTAAAGCAAATCAGAGCATATGTAAAGAAGTAATTTTAAAAGTTACTTATTTGCATTGTACTTAGCATTGTATTTTTGATATTGTTCTTTAAATTTTCCAATTCATTCATTAATTTCTCATAATTTGTAGTTTTGCTTTTGATGGGTTGCTTTTTCTTTAATTGCTCATAATTTATGATTTTGCTTTTGATGGATTGCTTTTTGTTTAAATTTGTTTAATTTCTCCCCCTTTTTGACATCATCAAACATGGTTATCTCCTCCTTTTTCTGAAATATTCTTTAATTTCTTCCCCTTTAGGGTTTATCACAGATGTTTGCTCCCCCTTAATACAGCAATTATTAACAGCAAACAACAACAAAGAGAAGACAATATTTCAACAAGGAGAATATATATAACCAAAATATGATCGACATCATTACAAAAGGTAGAAATATAAGTAAAAGATGATTCCATAAAACCATAATTGTTTCAATACATAGTTTATTAATATAAAAGTCAACCAGCCAATTGTCAATACATGGCCCCAAAATACAGATCCTAGAACAAGACACTAATACCTAGGATCTAGTAAAGATCATGAGAAGTCATGGATCGGAGTCATCAGATATGGGATGAGAAGCTGATGGATCAGAAGTGCATCCTCTACCCCGTCTGCCTCTGGCACGAGCAGGAGAGCGAGATGAACTGGGAGGCTGAGAACGCTGAGAGGCTAAGGACTAAACAGAAAGGGTGAGTCTGATGGAATCAAGTACGTTCAGTGCTCTGAAAACAGACTGAAGTAGAGCAGTGAACTGAGTGGTTGCATGCTCACTCGATCCTCGGATCTCTTTCCTCAGTAACTCATATCCACCCTCTAGTGCTCCTCTGAGTCTGCCAGCCTCTGCAGTGAGGTCTGTGACCTCAATAGTGGACTCCTGTGGCTGAGGATGGGCCAAAGCAAGGACTTGCCTCTGCAAGTCAAGAACTCTGCCAGTCAGTCTCCAGACAGTGTCCTCAAGCTGCTGAATCCGAATGGACTGATCTGATATCATCTGAAACATAGTGGATATGTGGGGAGTCATGGTCTGATCAGAAGAAGTGGCTCCAGGTGCAAAAGTAGTACTACTCCACTGACTAGATAGCAAAGAAGCCACACGCTGTGATATTTGTTCGATCTGATCGTCAGCCAGTCTGAACTCTGAATGAGGTGCTCTGCTCTCTGGCTGATACACTGGTGTGGGCATCCTAGTAAACTCTGAAGGGCCAGTCTCTGTATCAGGAATGAACTGAATATGTGGAGATGCTACCCTGAAGTCATGGACAGGAGATGATGGATCTTCTTCTTCTACTCTGCCTTCAGTTCTGTCTTCAGCTCTCTCCTCAGCTCTCTCCTCAGCTCTTTCTTCAGAGCCCTTGATCCAACCACCATCAGTCTTTGTAAATCCCATTCGGTGCAGGGTGTGTTGGTTGAAAGTGTCCACATGAGAGAGCTTAGTAGAAGCCTCCCCTCACAGCTAACTCCAAACCTCCTAAATACTCTAGTATGGGCCATACCATAAGGCAAGTGTGCCTTGGATCTGTTCAAAGTCTCTCTCATGGCCTCTATCATAAGTGCAGGGAGGTTCAGGGGGGTCTGAGTGATGACATGAAACATGATACAAACATCTCTGCTAGAAAGTAAATCATGCCTACCACTCCTAGGAAAGAAGAGCTTCGTTACCATCTGATGCAGGATCCTCATCTCAATGGACAAAATCTTTGCTTCCAATTTATTTAAACTTCCTGAATAAGTTTCCCCAAGAATAACTCTTATCCCCTCTTCTTTTACTGGGAGTTCCATATAAGAGTAACCCTCACTAGGCAAATCAAGAATTTCTCCCAATATACTTGAATCCAAGCAAATATCAATACTCTTGACTGTTGAAGTCACTGACCCATCTCCATAATGTAGATTCTGGTAGAATTCTCTAACTAGGTCAACATAGGTGACTTCCTTAAGGGAGCAGTAGAGTTCCCATCCTTGGTTTTTAATCTTAGTTGCCAAAGTAAAGCCCTCTTTCTCAAAGAATCGAAAATCTATATTCTTCCCGATTTCGACTTTTCTATCGGAAAGAGGATTCTTACTGGGGCTTAGAAAGGATTGAGGGGGACCTTGAGCAGATACTGAAGCTGGAGTTGGAGCAGTTGAAGACTGACCAGCTTGCCTTT
Organism: Elaeis guineensis; assembly: GCF_000442705.2. Classification (NCBI taxonomy): domain Eukaryota; kingdom Viridiplantae; phylum Streptophyta; class Magnoliopsida; order Arecales; family Arecaceae; genus Elaeis; species Elaeis guineensis. The sequence goes on from NC_026001.2 coordinate 24,007,183, forward strand.
TCTTTCTGACAATTTCTTCAGGCTCACGGATTGACTTTCTTCTTTGGGGAAGTTTCATCTTCGGAGCCATATCCAATTTTGTAGCAGGTAAGGAGACTTGGAGGAACACTTGAATGAGTGGAGGAGGGATCACAAGAGAGTGAAGAGAGATTTTGGTGGAGAAAAGAAGTGGATTTGGGAAGAACGGTGGAGTGCTAGGGCACGTTCCAACCGTGCCAAACAATGGGAGAAAGTACAAAAATCCCTTTCCAAGGAGGCGATTTTTGGTGGAGAGGAGGAGGGAGAATTGCCTCGAAATAAATCCTTGGATTTGGAGCAAAAAGAATTGGAGAAGACGGCTTTTGGAAGGAGGACGATGAGAAGATGAGTCGTCTCACAAACAGGGTTCCTTTTAAAAACAATGAGCCCGTGGGAAGTTTGAGGAAATAACAAGTTTGCCATTGAGTCGACTCATGGGGGTCGACTCATGAAGTTCAAAAATTCAGAAAAAATGTGAATAAATTCCAAAAAAATTCGAAATTTTGGGAGAAGGGGTTTTGCTCAATGATAAATTTTTAGAATGATAAATTTGAGCTTTTGGGACCAGGATAGATGTTGGAAATTGAGCTCTAAGAATTTTTGACATCAATTCTTGGAAATTGAGAAAAATTAGGCATATGGATCTAGAATTCCTAGATTTCTCCTAATTTCACAAAATTTATCCTCACTAAGGGCCTTTGTAAAGATATCAGCTAATTGATTTTCAGTGCAAACATATTCAAGAATTATATTTTTGTTTTGAACATGTTCTCTTATAAAATGATGTCTTATTTCAATATGTTTGGATCTTGAGTGTTGAATTGGATTTTTAGATAGATTTATGGCACTTGTGTTGTCACATCTTATTGGTGTTTCATTAAGTTTGATTTCAAAGTCTTCGAGTTGTTGCTTAATCCACAAGATTTGAGCACAACAACTTCCGGCTGTAATGTATTCGGCCTCAGCCGTAGACAGTGCCACCGAATTTTGTTTCTTGCTAAACCATGAGATTAGGTTAACTCCAAGAAATTGGCAAGTTCCACTTGTGCTTTTTCTATCTAATTTACATCCAACAAAATCAGCATCTGAATATCCTAATAAATCAATTTGTGAGTCCTTAGAGTACCATAATCCTAGAGTTTGAGTACCATTTAAGTATCTAAGGATTCTTTTAATAGCATTCAAATGAGATTCTTTAGGATTAGATTGATATCTAGCACATAAGCAAACACTAAACATGATATCAGGCCTACTTGCAGTTAAATATAATAATGAGCCAATCATACCTCTATAGTATTTTAAGTCTACATATTTACCTTCATCATCCTTGTCAAGCTTACATGAGGACTCATTGGTGTGCCAATTGGTTTGCAGTTCTCCATTCCAAATCTTTTGAGTAGTTCCTTGGTGTACTTGCTTTGGGTGATGGAGATTCCCTCTTTTGATTGTTTGATTTGGAGTCCGAGGAAGAAGGTGAGTTCTCCTATCATGCTCATCTCGAACTCCCCCTGCATAAGCTTAGCAAAGTCTTGACAAAGGGATTCATTAGTAGACCCAAAAATTATGTCATCAACATAAATTTGTATAACTAGCATATCATTTTGATTTTTTTTAATAAAGAGGGTTGTATCTACATTACCTCTTGAAAAACCATTATTTAGTAAAAATTTGCTTAGCCTATCATACCATGCTCTAGGTGCTTGTTTTAATCCATATAAAGCTTTATTTAATCTAAAGACATGATTAGGAAAAGCATGATTTTCAAATCCAGGGGGTTGTTCTACATATACTTCTTCAGCGATATATCCATTTAAAAATACACTTTTAACATCCATTTGAAATAATTTGAATTTCATAAAGCAAGCATATGCAAGTAGAAGTCTAATAGCTTCTAATCTAGCAACAGGTGCAAAGGTTTCATCAAAATCAATTTCTTCTTCTTGATTATATCCCTTAGCAACCAGTCTTGCTTTATTTCTAATTACATTTCCATGCTCATCTAATTTATTTCTAAAGACCCATTTTGTGCCAATTATTGAATAATTTTTAGGTCTTGATACTAAGGTCCAAACATTATTTCTTTGAAATTGATTAAGTTCCTCTTGCATTGCATTAATCCAATTATGATCATTTTCAGCTTCTTCAAAAGTTTTAGGTTCAAGATGGGATACAAAAGCACAATGATTAACTATATCTCTAAGTGAAGAATGGGTTTTTACCCCATGCATAGGATCACCAATAATTAACTCCTTAGGGTGGTTGTGAACATACCTCCATTCCTTGGGTAGGTCATTTGTATCTTGAGGTTGTTCTTAAATTTCTTCACCTCTCTCATCTTGTTCGTCTTCTTGATCCTTGTCTTCTGGAGTTGCTGAATCTTTCAGATTGATCTCCTTCATACCTTCTATTAGTGGATCTGCATCATCAACACCCTCATTCTTCCTTGAAGGAAGATCGTTAGATTCAACAAAAACAACATGTATTGACTCCTCAACTACTAAAGTTCTTTTGTTGAAAACTCTAAATGCTTTACTAGTGGAGGAGTAACCTAGAAAGATTGCTTCATCTGATTTTGCATCAAATTTACCAAGTTTTTTTTTGCCATTATTTAATACAAAACATCGGCAACCAAAAACATGAAAATATGCAATATTTGGTTTTCTTCCTTTCCAAAGTTCATAGGGGGTTTTCTTTAAAAATTATCTAATCAAAGCACGATTTAAAATGTAACATGCTGTGTTAATTGCTTCCGCCCAAAAATATCTTGGAAGGTTGCTTTCACAAAGCATGGTACGGGCCATTTCTTCTAAGGTTCTATTTTTTCTTTCAACTACCCCATTCTGTTGGGGTGTCCTAGGAGCAGAGAAGTTATGGCCAATTCCATTTTCATCACAAAAATTTTCAAAATCTTGATTTTCAAATTCAGTTCCATGATCACTTCTAATATTTTGAATTGAAAACCCTTTTTCATTAGTGACTTTTCGGTGAAATTTAGTGAATATATGAAAAGTTTCATTTTTGTGTTCCAAAAAGAAAACCCAAGTAAAACGAGAGTAGTCATCTATAATTACAAAGCCATATCGTTTTCCTCCTAGACTAGTGGTTCTAGTTGGTCCAAATAAGTCCATATGCAAGAGCTCTAAAGGTCTAGAAGTTGAAACAGTATTTTTGGATTTAAATGAAACTCTAGTTTGTTTACCTAATTGGCATGCATCACAAATTCTATCCTTTTCAAAATTCAATTTTGGCAAACCAAGAACTAATTCTTTCTTAATTAGTTTTGAAAGAGAATGCATGCTAATATGTGCAAGTCTACGATGCCACAACCAACTAGTCTCATTAATTTTAGCATTCAAGGATACTAGGCATTGCATGTCTAATTTGGCTAAGTCATTCAAATCTACCATATAAACATTGCCATCCCTATGTCCTATAAATTTAATGCCATCGTTAATAGGACTAGTCACAATGCAAACAGATGATTCAAAGACTACTTTATACCCTTTATCACAGAATTGACTAATGCTAAGTAAGTTATGCTTTAAACCTTTAACTAATAAAATATTCTCAATGTATTTGGAGGGAGTGATACCAATGTTACCTATCCCGATGATCTTTTCTTTGCCATTATCTCCAAAGGTGACCATCCCTCTATCCTTAACATCAAGCGTGATGAATTGTGATTCATCACCAGTCATGTGTCTCGAGCATCCGCTGTCAAGATACCATTTTCTGTTTCCTTCTTGAGATGCTAGACACGCCTGCAAGCAAAGGTCAAGTTTCTGTCTTAGGTACCCAAGCTTTCTTGGGTCCTTTTAGGTTAGTCAAAATGGTTCCTTTTGGAACCCATATTTTCTTTATGTTTGCATATTTGTTAATAAGGCATGTGTATGATTTATGTCCTATTCTACCACATTTGAAATAAGTGATATTTGTAGACTTGTTACTTGAATAATTTACATAAATATTCTTCAGAAATTTTTGTTTCTTCAAGGGGTTATACCCAAGTCCAGCCTTATTATATACAGCTTTTTGATTATCTAGAATCATATTTAATTTATTTGAACTTAAGGTGAACTTATCTACTATAGATTTCAGCTTGTTAATTTCATTTTTTAAGTTTTGATTTTCTTGAATCAAGGTGGATTTTTCAATTGAAAGGATTTCAGCTTGTTTCACTAAGGACTGATTTTCCAATTTCAGTTCTTTATTTTTCTTCCCTAGTTTCTTTAATTCATCAATTAAATCATAGAATACTTCATGCAATTCTTCAAAAGTAAATTCACTAGTGGATTCAGAAGTTACCTCATTTTCGTGTGCCATCAGGCACAGGTTGGCTTGTTCTGTTGAGGTTTCCTCGTCGGAGCTTGAGTCATCACTCGCACTCCAAGTCGCCATCATTGCTTTCTTTTTGAATTTTTTGGGACCTTTCTTCAGTTGTGGACATTCGGATCTGAAATATCCCGGCTTCTTGCACTCGTAGCATATAAGGGATTGATCTTTCTCTTTCTCTTTACTTTGTTCCCCTTTTGTGAACTTCTTTCTCATCCCCTGTTTTCTTTTTCTTAGAAACTTCTTAAATTTTCAGGTGATGAGTGCCATCTCTTCATCCTGTTCTTCATCTTCAGTGTCATCCGTTTCATCATCAAGCGAAGCTGTGGATTTGAGGGCAATGGTTCTTTTCTTTTTGACTTCATCCTCTTGATGTTGCTTCATGTTAAGTTCATGAGTCATCAAGGATCCAAGAAGCTCTTCTAGAGGTAGAGTGTTCAAGTCTTTTGCTTCTTGGATGGCAGTCACCTTGGCTTCCCAAGTTCTTGGCAATGACCTGAGAATCTTTCTTACAAGCTCACTGTTAGTATAAGATTTGCCAAGACTCTTCAAACCATTGATTATATCAGTAAAACGAGTAAACATAGCAGTTATGGACTCATCATGCTCTATTTTGAACAATTCATATTTATGCACTAGCATGTTTATTTTAGTCTCTTTTACTTGATTTGTTCCCTCATGGGTTACTTCTAACCTATCCCATATTTCTTTAGCAGATGCACAAGTAGAAATGCGATTAAATTCATTTGCATCTAGTGCACAATAAAGAACATTCATAGCTTTAGCATTTAATTGTGCTAATTTCTTATCAACCTCATCCCATTCTTTCTCGGATTTGGTTGACTCCTCACCATCTATAATCTTGGTGGGTGTGTGAGGACCGTTCACTATGATACTCCACATATCATAGTCGAGTGTTTGTATGAATATCTTCATCCGAGCTTTCCAATAGGTATAATTTGACCCATTGAAAAGTGAAGGTCGGTTTGTAGATTGTCCCTCGGCTAGACAAGTACCGACATGGGTTGCCATAGATCTTTGGCTCTTTATTGTTAGATCAAAGAAGGGCTAGAGCACCGGGCTCTGATACCACTTGTTGCCCAGCTATGCAACCCAAGAGGGGGGGTGAATTGGGTTTCTAAAAATTTTAGGCTTAATTAATTACTTATGATGAATGAGAACAAAGACTTTAATTCAAGATTAATAACCTAAAGCAAGAATGCAAGGATATAATAAAGAAATAAAGATAAACAATAAAGCACACCACAAACACAAGGATTTATAGTGGTTCGGTGCCAACCTTGCACCAACATCCACTCCCCAAGCTCCTACTTGGGAATTTCAATCCACTATACTTGTATTCAACCCGAATACAAAATGTCAGAAACTCTGACACTAGCTATCCCAAGCTAATCTACTTGTTTCCCGGGTACAATCTAACCCAAAATACTCCGATTTCAGGTTCGGATCAACCTTCCCTTGTTTTGGAAATCCTCCAAAAACAAGAACAAATACTCACAAAGAGTAAAATAGCTTAGAGCATAAATTAATACAATAACAGCTTCTTAAATGAGCGAATATAACAATAAAAATACTTTACTCAAATGAAGAATCTCCTTTTTGGATTTTCTCAAGTTGGATGAACGCTTGAATGAATGCTTGAGAAGAGGATGATCTTTGATTGAAGACTTCTTGAAGGATTTGAAAGATCTCTAGATCAAGGTTGAAACAATAGGCGTGAAAAATCCTCTCTTTGAATGCTCTTGAATCTCTTTCACAATCTCTCGTGTATATTGTGGATCTTCTGTCTCTCTCTCGTGTAGATTTTGGATCCTCTTTTCTTTTTCTCTCGAGTATCTCGTTGATCACCTCGTGTATTTTGGATCCTCTCAATTGTTTCCTGTATTTTCACCTTTTGAAATATTTTATAGCATTAAGAAACAAGAGAAAACATATTAGGCAGAAAAAGAGCCGTTAGAGCATTTTTAGGAAGCATAAAAGGTAATTAAAATGGGCAAAAAACTAGCTGTTGCGGATATTTTCCATCGCAGGGGTCGACTCATGAGTCGACTCATGCCTCAGGGGTCGACTCATGAGTCGACCTCTATTGCAAAAATCAGAAAATGAGTTTCTGCAACTTTTGGCCTAAAACTGCAGGGGTCGACTCATGAGGGTCGACTCATGCCTGGGGGTCGACCCCATGGGGTCGACTCACAGGGTGTGCCAACAAAAAATCTGCGTGCCAATCAGCTCATTGTGCCATGAGTTGACTCACGGGTCGACTCATGCACTTCAAACCTTCATAACTTCAAAAATATAAGTCCAAATACAATAAATTTTTATCAATAGATTATAAATAATTTATTCTACAAAATGATACTATCAAATCAGGATTTTAGTAAAATTATGATTTTGCCCCTGAAGAGCATAAAGACTTTTTCAATTTAAAATATTTGTATCCCTTCAATCTGCTTTGTAATCATCAAAATCAATCTAGGAGCAACAGTTAAGATGTGATTTCTATAAAAGAGCTAGTATCCTAGTGAGATCAAAGGCTTTTGATTAGATTAAGACCTTGTATGGACACCCATAGAGGTCGGATGCTTGTGAGGCTTCAAAAGAACCTAGAAGACATCCAGGATCATTACTTCATAGGTGAAGATCAACTCACGATGAAGATCCAGATCTGAAAAAGGAAAAAAAAAAGGTACGTGATCCGATCATATATTTATTTTCAGATTAAAATCAGATCATGTTATTTCTGCATATGAACTAGATCTTTAGGTACCTTCATATAATGAATGCATGCTATTGATTAAAAGAGTTTTAATCTATCATTCTGCTGCATTTTGATTTTAAAAAAGTTTTGAAATCCATATGCATGAGCACCTTAGAAATCCCAACACCTAAGAGTCAGAAATGGAGTAAAGGTTGCTATTGTGGCTATGGGGACGTACCCTCTACGATTATTGTCAGAGATTAGTTTAGTACTCAGGGACTGTTACTATGTATCTACTGTGAGCAGAAATCTAATTTCTGTCTCTTATTTGATATAAAAAAATTATGTAATTAGTTTTTATAAAGACTACTGTAATATTTATTTTGAAAATAAAAAGATTGAAAGTGATTTTCTTATTAACAGTCTCTTTCAGCTACATGTAGATGTATTTGTAAACTATATCGAGCATGATGATATGAATGCCATAGGAACTAAATGATCTAGAGATAAAATTAATCAAAAGTACTTGTGGCACCTAAGGCTAGGTCATATAGGAGATGATAGGATTAACAGATTAGAGAAAATTAGACTTTTAGATTTGTTGACTTCTGAGTCATATTCGGTTTGTGAGTTATGCCTTCAAGAAAAATGACCAAGCTTTTCTTTGTAAGACATGGAGAAAGGACTACAGAGATATTTGCTCTGGTACATATGGATGTGTGTGGCTCATTCGATGTGCCAGTCAGAGAAGGTTATCTCTACTTCATAGTCTTTACTGATGATTACTCATAGTATGGGTATATGTACCTCATGAGACACAAGTCTGAAGCCTTTAAAAAGTTCAAAAAATTTAAAAATAAATTAAAGAAGCAAATTAGAAAGTTTCTTAAGATTTTTTGATCGGATCGAGGAGGTGAATACCTTAGTGAGAAATTTTTAAATTATCTCAAGGAGTATGGCATTGTCTCACAATGAACTCCATCTGAAATATCTTAACTCAATAAAATTTCAGAATAGAGAAATTGAATCCTATTAGATATGGTTCAATCCATGATGAGCTTCACTGACCTTCTTATTTTTCTTTAGGATCATAGTCTATTAACCATAATTTACTAACTGAATAGCGTCCCATCTAAAATCATTCCTACCATACTGTATGAGATATGATATGATAGAAAATCAAGTCTAAGTCACCTCAAGATTTAGGGTTATCCGATCCATGTCAAATGACAACAGATGGACAAATTAGAAACAAGGTCCCTAAAAGCTCGATTTATTGGATATCTTAAGGAGTCTTTAGGATATTATTTCTATCTCTCGGAGGACCACAATGTGATTGTGAGTTAAAATGTCATTTTTTTGAAAAATAGTTTATTCAAGATGGAGGCATAGGGAGATAGATTGGGCTCGAAGAAAAAGTCTCTTGCAATGAGCTTCGAAACCTGTGGAACCTATTCAATTAGAGCCAATTTGCATATTTTCTCCTCCATCTCATAAGTCTAATAGGGTTTCCCATCCTCTTAAGAGATACTTAGGTATCGTCATAGAGGATGTTGAAGAAATATTCCTCACTAGGAATGGGGTACATGGTGATGACCCCAAAACCTATGACGAGGCATATTAAAAATTGATTCCGAGAAATAGTTTGAGACAATGAGGTCAGAAATTAACTCGATGCACTTAAACAAGTCTGGACCTTAGTGGATCCACCAGCAGGTATTGTACCTATTGGGTGTAAATGGATATACAAGAGAAAGATTAGTTCAGATGGAAAAGTAGAGACCTTTAAGGCTAGACTAGTAGCTAAGGGGTATAGTCAACATGAAGGCATTGATTATCAGAAGACCTTTTCGTCAGTTGCATGCTTAAATCCATTTAGATACTGCTTACTGTTGTAGCATATCTTAACTATAAGATATGGTAAATAGATGTGAAAATAACTTTTCTTAATGGATATCTTGAGGAAGATATCTATATGGAGCAGTCATTGGGTTTCACTTTCAGTGATGGAGATTATAAGGTTTGTAAACTGCAAAGATCCATTTATAGAGTCAAGCAAGTGTCTCAGAGTTAGAATGCATATTTTAATGATGTAATCAAATCATTTGGTTTCATTAAAAATGAAGAAGAACTGTTTGTCTTCAAAAAGATCAGTGAGAATGCTGTTACTTTCCTCATATTGTACGTGGATAATATTCTCTTAATTGGAAATAACATTTTCATGTTAATGTCGGTCAAGTTGTGGTTATCCAAAAATTTTTTTATGAAAGACCTAAGGAAAGCATCCTTTATTTTAGGATTAAGGTCTATAGATATAGATCAAAAAAGATGCTAGAATTGTCATAGAAAATATACATCGAGGAGGTACTGAAGAGATTCAACATGAAAAACTCTAAGAAAAAACTTGTATCCTTCGGATATGGAATCTATCTCTCCAAAAAGATATGCCCTAACACATCAGAAGAGATAGAACACATGAGCAAGATCCCTTATGCTTCGACCATAGGAGCCTCATGTACGTCATACTTTGTACATGATCTGATATCGTCCATGCTGTGAGTGTCATGAGTAGATATCAATCGAATTCAGGAGACAAACACCGAACTTCTATGAAATGTATCCTTAAGTACTTGAGAAGGAGTAAGGATATATATTTGATCTTTGAAAATGAAGAATTAAGGGTGTAGAGATATACTGATTCAGACTTTATGTCTGATATTAATGATTGAAAGTCCACATCAGGTAGTATTTTTCTGTGTAATGGTGGTGCTGTAAGCTGGAAGAGTTTCAAACAGACTGTTATAGTAGACTCTACCATGGAAGTAGATACACCACGGTATTGAAAGCTGCTAAAGAGGCATTCTAGTTCGAGAAGTTCATTACGGAGCTGGATGTGATGCCATCAGATGTCATCCCGTTCTTCTACGATAATAATGGTGCCATAGCCCTTGCTAAGGAGCTGAGGTGAGGTCTCACCAGAAGTTCAAGCACATTGAGTGATGATTGCACCTCATCCATGATACCTCAAGAAGGGATACATCGAGATTAAAAGAGTCGACACCGCAGAGAACGTGGCTGATCTATTGACGAAGTAATTGAGCTAGCAAAAGTCTGAAGCCCACCTTGAGAAGATGAGACTTAGATTTGTAGTCAATTGGCTTTAGGTCAAGTGGGAGATTGTTCGATGTATGCCTTAAAAGCTAGATTGGCCAACACTTGTAAACTTTCTTAGGGTATATTTTGTAATGTTGACTTATAAATTCATAAAATTTGGTTCACTACCATACATATTTGTGTTAAATTGTGTCTATGCATCGTCTGTTGAGTTAATGGGTATAATGACATATATTCTTAAGAGTTGAGAATTTGAGATATGTGTTATTAATAATTAATTTATAAATTACTTTCGATCACGATCATCATGGGGATAGTGCTTGATATGAAGAGATTGGTGTATGATCATTTTTTTAGGATAGATGAATCTTGAATCTACGGTGTGAAGACACCGAAGTGAGAGTGCAAATGCTTGTTAGGAACAAGGATACTGAGTGTGATCAAATACGAGCAATCACTAGGATATCTACCTTCTCGTCAGTGATTAAACTCGATGCTATGGTAGTGTGAGTAGTTCTTAGACCTACAATGCCATAGTTATTCACAGTGAAAGTACTGTAGTTTGACTATATCATAACTCGATCTTCTAACCATACGGAGCTTTGAGGTGTATGTTGGCTGTAGTAGACTTATTGTAGGATTAGGGTGCACACCAAGATGAGATCTATCAACTTCAATAGATGAGGAGTAGTCCTATGTAGATCATGAAATTGAGTCCTAAGCTTATGGCCATGGTGGTGTGAATGATAGAAAGATATTTCCATAAAGTTTCACAAATAGATTTGAGTCAATTGAATCTAATATATGACAAAAATAAAATTTGATGAGTTATCCTTAACCTCTGTCTTGTCGAAACTCATGATAAAAGAATCGAATCACACGACAACCGCACCTAGAGGTTCAACCATTCAATTTTGATGGGTTGCCACTACATGCTGTTAGTTATCACCGGTGGATCATGGGATCAATTAGAATTATCTTGATGATCAATAATTTTAAATTAGATAAATTGGAAGGAGTTTCAATCCATCAAAATTTTTTTTGATGATATTGATGATGGAGATCATAATATATCTCACTACCAAATAAAATTGAACCTATAGGGTCACACAAATAAAGATTTTGGTCTAGAATTATACAATTAGGTTTGTATAGTCTGATTGGGTTAGGATTAATTAAATCTTAATTTTGGATTTAAAAAAATCTTGCTAGCACATGATTAAACCTATTTTCTCTTTGATTCGGATTTCTTGTTGGATAGGGTTTGACCAAATCAAAGCTAGCTCTTTAAGACAATAAGAGTTGGAGTCCATGAAGCCTTCCCATGTAAGAATTAAAGGATGAAAATTGGTGCCCCATATTTGTCTTCATGAAATATATGAGAGAGAAAGAGTGGGATGCCCAAATGGATAAGATCCAAGGGGTGTGCGGCACTTGTGGATAAGGAAGAGAGGATAAGGGCTTTATCCTATTTGAGTTCAAATTGAGATGAAGGGATAAAAGCCCATTTGAATTTGAAGGGGACTTTTCCCTGTGTGGATGAGCATTAGGGCTTGCACCCTATTTGAATTCAAATGAAGGGGATAAGATGAGGGGCACACCCCATCTGAGTTTTGTTTGACAAAAATGGCATGAAAGGGAGAGGGAGAGGGTGCCACTTGCTAGGAGTCCTTTTGCTTTAAGTCATTTGGTGACTTAAAGCCTCGAGACTCTTAGGTTTCTAAATCTATAAATAGGCCTCCCTACCATAAGGTTTTAATCATCAAAAAATTTAGAGCCTCTCCTCTACTCTCCACGCCCTCTTCCTCTCCTCTCTACTGTCTCCTCCTCTTCCATGCCCAAAGGAGTTGGGCTGGTCTATCTAGTGTGCTTGAAGAGTCAGGTACGGATAGATCTATGTGAAGAAAGAAGAAGGCTGCGATCAAGGGTTGATCGAGATCCTATCGAAGATTAGATCGAAGGTAGATCCAAAAGCTCGTTGATGAAGGAAAAATTATCCAATCACATCAGAAGCTAGGAAGAAAATTGAATATATTAGCTATTAAAATTTTTATAATATTTATGAAATCTTATCTTGATTTGCAGTAGAAGACTTAATCAAGCTTGAAGAATTTCTGAAGGTTGTTGCTTTGCAAGATCCGGATGTCCAGATCTTCTACTTTATTTGCACGCCAACCAATATAGGAGAGAGGGATGAAGCTCTTCTTCAGAAGGAGAGGAGAGGAGGCCTTGAGATCTGATCTCTATGCTTGGGAGCAGCTCACATGCCACGACACCAAGGGGAGGGAGGACGTCCAAGAGGAGATGATGCATAAGGGAATCACATGCCCAAGCGGAGGACACCCACTCCATGCCTCCATGCCAAGATCAATGCTTGATTAATTATTCTCTTCTCCACCCCCCTCCTTAAATAGACAAGAGTTCCTAGATCAAATCAAATATCTTTATGGGTTAGAAATAAGACTCTCCAAGTTTGAATCAAATTCAAACTCTCTAAACTATAAGATTTCCTAATGGAAGTAGGAGAGGTGCCAACTTGTGCCTCTCTCTCCATGCCGTATGCCCAAGGAGAGGGGCCTATTTCCAGTGCCCTCTCTTCTAACTTGGTCAGCCCAATAGGTGAGAGATTATCTAGTAATCATGGCTAAGTGCACCAAATCTAATTTGGTTCAAGTTTGGGCTCAATTCAAATCTAATTCGAATTTGATTCAAACCAAATTCGAAAAGACGGCTAATCCTAATCTAATTAGGATTTAGATCCAAGTCTAACTTGGATAATTAACTCAATTTTAGCCTCAATAAAATCAAATCCAATTAAATTAGATCTGATCTAAAGTAATTAAGATTTGAGTCCAATCTCTCATAATTTTTTGAATCACAGATTTGATCAAATTTATCCTCAGAATCAAATCTGCGCTTCATGTGCAGTGCTAGCTGCACATAGTCAGTATTTAATTCCATATGACCCATAACTTAATTCTCAATTAAGTAAATCTATATGTTCAATCAAGTCTCATATTTCTAAATTGAATACATAAATATCTGATCAATTCTTTTCTATGTTGTTTGACTTTGTGCGTGACTCCATAGGTTCGAACACTAAGTCGATAGTATAGGATCTACTTCCTATACTAATCGAAGTAGCTTTCTAGCAATGATACCTGATATCCAGATAGGTTGAATAATTACAATACAATATTCAAGAATCTCAGCATATGGTTATTGCATAATTCATCTCTTTGATCATAATGCTTAAGGTGACCTAGAGTTTAACTATCAACCTTGGAGTAGTCATCCACATTATATTTCAATCTTTTTCAAATCCTGTGACACATCATAAGGATTACCTTGCCAAGGTTTTACTAGATTGAAACACAATGATGCATTAACTCTAATAATTTGGAGGAGTCAATCCCATCTTGACTCACACACCGACTTCACAAGTACTTAACTGTACCTAGTAGCCTTTCATCATTATTTTAGAAATACAGATAGTCTGAAATCAAAGTACAGTTAGTTATTTGCAAGTCATCATAGTGATCTCAAATTGAAGGTACACTTATGCCCATATCCTTCACGAGCTATCTTTGACAGCAAAGTGCTCCACAGGTGAGTCACTGTTTAGTAACAATGTACTCCTACATCCACCTATATGCCATACCAGTGTGTCCACACTTCTTGGTTAAGAGGATAATTAATCCATATGGCATACAATGTTCTATACTCCATAAATATTATTATCCTTGTTAATAATGTATAATTTGATCATGAACAAGTTTAAGAATTATTCGATAAATCCTCTTTTATCGATTATATTATAGTTTTAAGAACTTCACTATAACATAAAAGTTTAAAGAAAGATGTACTTTTATGATGAACTTATCAAAAATAATTTTTATTCATTAATAATTTATATACATATTACAAAGAGCTCAATCATTTATAGATAGATAATTGACTTTAGGATATATTTTCTAACAACTTCCATTTGGACTAAAGCTAATCAAGACTGTATCTAATACCCATCTTCCACTTATGGTCATCAAACTCTTTGGTCCTAAGAGCATTAGTGAAGGGATCGATCAGATTTTTTTTTCCATCAATCTTTAGCAGCTCGACATCATCTCGATCGACGATCTAATGGATCATATGATAGCGATGCAGAATATGTTTAATCCTTTGATGAGATTTGAATTCTTTAGGTTGGGTGATGGCACCAGTGCTATCATAATACAGTTAAACTGGACCTTCAACTGAGGAAACCACTCCAAGTTCACAGATGAACTTTCTCAACCAAACAGCTTTGTTTGCAGTATGGGATGCCCCAATATATTTCATTTTGCATATTGAACCAGCTACTATGTACTGTTTGAAACTCTTTCAGCAGATCACTCCACTATATAAAGTAAAAATATAGGTATATAAATTTTTGCTATCATCATGATCTAACTGAAAACTAAAATCAGTATATTCTACAAGTTTAAAGTCAGTATCTCCATATATTAACCATTGATCCTTAGTATTTTTTAAATACTTAAAGATTGTCTTCATAATCTTTCAATGATTTTCATCTGGATCAGACTGATACCTACTCACTACTCCTAATGAGTAGGCCACATCTGACATTGTACATGTTACAGCGTACATGATAGATCCTACTGTAGAAGTGTGTGGGATTCTACTCATACGTTCTCTCTCTTAAGTTGTCGGACAATTCTTTTGATAGAGAGTAATTTCTTAGCCTATCGGTGGATAGCCCTTGAAATTTTTTATGCTGAACTATTTCAGCACAGTATTGATATATGTGGATTGGGACAGTCCAAGCATCTTTTTAAATTTATCTCTATAAATCTTCATCCCTAAGATGTAGGAAGCTTCTCCCAATCCTTCATGGTGAACTGTGATGACAACTAGAGTTTCACACTCTGTAATGCAAGGATGTCATTTTTTATTAAGAATATATCATCTACATGTAATACAAGGAAGATGACTACAGAACTATTAGTCCATTTATAGATGTAGGGTTCCTCTCTATTCTTAACGAAGCCATATATTTTGATCATCTTATCAAAACATATGTTCCAACTCTGAGGGGCTTGCTTTAGTTCATAAATATATCTACTTAGCTTGCACACCTTAGATTCGTCTGTGGATGTGAATCGTTTAGGTTGTATAATATACACCTCTTCTTCCAACTCTCCATTAAGAAAAGTGGTTTTGATATCCATTTATCAAATCACATAATCTGGATGTGCCACTATAGTAAGCATAATTCGAATAGACTTGAACATTGCCAGAGGAGAGAATGTCTCGTCATCATCAATACCATAATATTGACGATATTCTTTGGCAACTAGATGGACTTTATAGGTCTTTACCTTTCCATCTGCTCCTCTTTTTCTTTTGAAGACCCATTTACACCCTATGGGTTTAATCCCTTCAGATGAATCAATAAGTATCCATAGATCATTGATCTCTATGGATTTCATTTCGGATTTTATAGCTTTTAGTCATTTCTCAGATTCGGACCTCTGCATGGCATCCATATAGGTGATCGGATCCTCGTCGTTCTTCTCTAGTTCGATAGGATCACCATTTTGGATCAAAAAATTATAGTATCTGTCCAGTTGATGTGGTACTCTATCAGATCTCCTTAATAGCGCATCTATAATAGGCTTCAGATTTGATTTTTCAATCAAAATTGGTATTATATTCCTACTAAAGGTGTCTGATTTTCTACCTTATGAACTTCACCAAATTCGATCTTAGTGGTATCAGTTCCTTTTCTAAGGAACTCTCTTTCCAAAAAAGCTTGTCCTATTGCTGACGAATGCCTTTTATTCTTTAGCGAGGTAGAAATAGTATCCTTTTATTTTTTTTGGATATCCTACAAATAAATACTTATTGGATCTGGGTCCAAGCTTATCGATCTTTAAACATTTGACATAAGTCAGACATCTCTAAATCTTAAGACGTGAGAGCACTGGCTTACGCCCTGTCCATATCTCATATGAAATTTTATTTACAGACTTACTTGGAACCCTGTTCAGAATATAGCATGCAGTTTCTAGAGCATATCCCCAGAAGAAGATTGGCAGAATAGCAAAGTTCGTCATGGATCAAATCATATCTAACAGTATTCAATTCCTCCTTTCTAACCCCCATTATATTATGGTGTTTCTGGAGGAGTCCATTGTGAGAGAATCTCATTCTCTTTTAGATATGTCAGAAACTCATTGAAAATATACTTACCTCCTCAGTCTAACCAAAAAATTTTAACACTCTTCTCAGTTTATTTTTTTACTTCATTATGGAATCGTTTGAACACTTCAAATGATTTAGATTTATACTTCATAAGATAGACATACCCATATCTAGATTGGTCATTAGTGAAAATAATGAAGTAATTATACCCATCTTTGGCACTTGTGCTCATAGATCCACATACATCATTATATACTAGACTTAGAATATCAGCGGCTTGCTTATCTTTTTCTTTAAAAGGTGACTTTGTTATCTTACTAAGAAGATAAGATTCACAGGTCGGTAGTGATTCATAATTATCAATATCGAAGATTTTCTCTTTAGTTAATCTATCCATCCTGTTCTTGTTCATATGATCTAGCAAACAATACCAAAGATATGCATCGTTGACATTATCTATTTTAGGATATTTATTAAATATGTATATTACACTAATAGGATGTGATAGTAGGTATATATCATATTTTAATTATCCATGTAAAATTATAGTACCATTCAAAATGATATTATAAAATTCATCTTTTATTAAAAAGTTGAAACTAACTTTGATCAAAAGACCTACAGAGATGATATTCATTAAAAAAAAAGGATAATAATGACAATCATCTAACATGACAACCCAAGATTCAACAAGAAGCTGAATAGTTTTCAGAGCTAGAACTGGAACAAGACTTTCATCTCCAATATTCAGGAACCGTTCACCATCTTTGAAGTTTCTATTGATCTGAAGTCCCTCAATGAATTACAAATATTAATTAGACTTCTAGTATTCAATACCCAGGTAGTAGTATCATAAACAGAAAAATTACAAGGAGTTATCATATATGTACTTTATCTAGCAATAGTTTGCTGCTTTCTCTTATTCGACCTGTTGGGGTCAAGGGAGGCTATATAGTAAGGATAATTTCTCTTTTAGTGATCCAACTTCTTACAGTAGAAGCACTCTGTCTGACTCTTATCAACCTTTGACCTCTTGCTCTGATTGAGCTTTAGAGCCCTAGCATGCTGCACCTTCTTCTTGTTCTTCTTCTTTCCTTTCTTAAAGGGACAACGTCCAGAAGAAGATCCACCCACCATATTCACCGACTCTTTTTGAAGTTGGTTATCCTTTTCAGAGGTCTGTAGTAACCCTAGCAAGTCATGATAGTTTACTGCAGGCTTAGTCATTCTGTAATGACTAAGAAAGGATAGATAGAACTTGGGCAAAGAATTCAGGATTGTATCTTTCCCTAGCTGCTCATGCAAGAAAAACCCAAGCTTGCTAAGGCACTCGATCTGCTCAATCATATACAGTACATGATAAGTGACCAACGTTCCTTCCCTCATCTGTGTGTTGAAGATAGCACAAGACGTTTTATGCCTCTCAATGTCATCAGAAATACCAAAGGATACAATCAATATTTGCAGGATTTCCTCCGACTGAGCATCTTCAAATTTGTGACTGAACTCATCATTCATGGTCGCCCTCATAATGCAACACACAATGACTCGATCATTGAGCCACTTTTGGTAAGTATCTTTGACCGCACCACGAGCATTTGAGGTAGGCTTCTCAAGTGTCAGATCTGTAAGTATATACAAGATTCTCTCGTGCTTCAAGATAATCTTGATCTTTCGATACCAACTATCAAAATTAGGTCCGATGAGCTTATCACTATTTAACAGTGAGCAGAGCGATAAAATGTTAGCCATTTCTAAAAAAAAATATAAGACTTATTAGTATATGAATTATTTAATCCTAAAGACTGAGACTTTAGTCTAAAGATTCTTTCACTATTTTATATGAATTAGTAGCCTCTACCTCTAATTCAAAGAATGATATTAATTTTTTAGTAGGTACTAGAATCTACATAGACTGCACATGAGCTAGAGCAACCCCTGTGCATCTATGGGTAGGTTCTTAATCAATTATTTCTTCAAATAATTTCTAATAATATGTTTTGCCCCAGACATCCCTTTAGCAGGTATTTGCGCCTCCATTGAAAATCTCGATTAGGTCCAACCATTAACATGACTATACCTAGTGTATCTAACAAACGAATACTTAGGCCCGAGTTTGCTTGACCAACCTGACCATTGATCTGAAAAATACAACAGGGTCATTATATCATAAATGATAATTTAAATACCCAATAAACACCAGGTATTTGTGCCTGCAATGCTTATTTAGAATACTGGATCCATTATTATGCACCTTAATGGGAGGCTATAAACTAGTTATCCCCATAACTATGTCACTTTAAGGACCTAATAATTTAAAAGATTTAATTAATTAGTTTAAGAATAAAGAGAAGAGGTTAACCAGTATTTCAACGATCCTTCCACTGACTTCACTAAGTCATCAAAGAGGATAGAAACAAGCTGGCTTAAAAATATCTGAATCAGTCACACTGATTAAACTTAATGGCATAGGCCAATTCGAACCATTCAGTGATCTAATTTTAACATAATCTATCAAATTGATCAGGTAAGTGAGATTGATGGGAGGGTAGCCAATGTTTGCCTTAAACACCATATAAGCTAGATAAGCACGCCCCCAATTAAAAATCATTGATCAAACTATTGAACTTATCTTAGACACCAATTAATCGATTAGTTTTGATTTGATCAATCAAAAGATTCAAGCTTGGCCATTGAGTCTATTTGGTATGGTCAAAAATATGGACTTGATCCAGCTACAACTATTGAGGATGATCTTAAAAAAATCTTGATCTAATCTAATTCAACTATTGATTAGAGTTAATCAATTTTTTTATTTGATCTATATTTGTTATTGACCCTAGATCTAACCCAGTTAGATGTTCTGATTCAAGCTAACCCATAGTCCCTTGATTTATGTGGTGTTTTAAGATCTTCAATTCTCAAATCTAGATCTTTTGATAATCATATCTTAATTCATAATTAAGCATATAAAATTCTTTATTCAAACTATTTCAATTTGTAAAACTATTTTATAAATATTTTTATCTAAAACCTTATATCATATGTCATTAATTTTAAATTATAAAATTAATTTTTAGAACTGAATATTTTATATAAAATAGTATAAAATTTTTAGATCTAATCTAAACTTATTTATGATTTGAATAATTCTAAATTTTTTTTTCGTCTTTCTTCTACATGAGATATAATCACATTGGCACCCCTACATGTTATAAGAGAACCCGTTGATTGGTCAAGAGAGAAAATTTAATCCCTACTTCTTCTTATGATCAGATGGCCATGGTGATTAACTCAATTTTGAGTACTTGGCTATAAAGAATAATTCAATACTACATATCACATATGTAAAAGAAAAATTCTGGTTCATATCATATTTATAACATGATAACATATAAAATTTTTATCTAATCTAATTAGATCATTACTATAACATTAAATTTTCAGATCTAAATCTTAATCATTTCATCACATGAATTATTAATTTTAGATCAAAAAAAATAAAAAAATTTATTCAAAATATATGTATGATGGCATAGAAAAAATTTGATTTGAGATATGATCAAATATATGTAGATACTTTACTCAAATCAGATTTGAAACTCTATCAAACAGATTCAGATCTGAGACTGATTCAAACATCAATTCTCTAATTAAAATATATTCAAAAAAATCTATAAAAATAGATTTAAATCCATTCATAATCAGATTTTAAATCAGAATAAAAATCTACACAAAAAATTCTGCTAAAATAGATTTTTAATAGATCATTTTTAGGGGCTGATTTCGATATGATAATCTAGTCAAAACCAGATCAGAAAAATATGAAGAATATCAGATCAAAATAAGATTTAATCATATTAAAAATTTTGATTCAAAATTTGATCAAAAAATATTAAAAAATTTAAAAATTAGACTATGCGATCATGATATACAGTCTGGCTCTGATACCAGTTGAAAGAAAAATTATCCGATCGCATCGAAAGGTAGAAAAATAATTGAATAGATTAGTAATTAAAATTTTCATAATATTGATAAAATCTTACCTTAATTTACAGCGAAAGACTTAATCAAGGTTGAAGAATTTTTGAAGGTTGTTGCTTCGTGAGATCTGGATGTCTAGACCCTCTACTTCGCTCACATGCCAACCAACGTAGGAGAGAGGGATGAAGCTTTTCTTCAGAAGGAGAGGAGAGGAGGGCTTGAGATATGATCTCTATGCTTAGAAACAGCCCACATGCCACCACACCAAGGGGAGGGAGGATGCCCAAGAGGAGATGATGCTTAAGGGAATCACACGCCCAAGGAGAGGATGCCCACTCCAAGCCTCCATGTCAAGATCAATGCTTGATTGATTATTTTCTTCTCCACACCTCTCCTTAAATAGATAAGAGTTTTTAAATCAAAACAAATATCTTCATGGGTTAGGAATAGGACCCTCCAAGTTTGAATCAAATCCAAACTCCTTAAACCATGAGACTTCCTAATGGAAGTAGGAGAGGTGCCAACTTGCACCTCTCTCTCCATACCACACGCCTAAGGGCAGGGAGCTATTTTCAGCATGCTCTCCTCCAACTTGGTCGACCCAATAAGTGAGAGATTATCTTGTAATCATGGCTAAGTGCACCAAATCTAATTTGGTTCAAATTTGGACTCATTTCGAATCCAATTCGGATCTGATTCAAATCAAATTTGAAAAGTTTGCTAATCCTAATCTAATTAGGATTTAGGTCCAAGTCTAACTTGGATAATTAACCTAATTTTAACTTTAATAAAATCAAGTTCAATCAAATTAGATCTAATCTAAAGTAGTTAGGACTTAAGTCCAATCTCTTATAATTTTTTGAATCATAGATTTGATCAAATTCATCTCTAGAATCAAATCTGCACCTTATGTGCAGTACTAGCTGTACATAGTCAGTATTTAATTTTGTATGATTCATAACTTAATTCTTAATTAAATAAATCTATATATTCAATCAAGTCTCATACTCCTAAATTGAACACATAAATATCCGATCAATTCTTTTCTACATTGTTTGACTTCGTGCGTGACCTCATAGGTTCGAACACTAAATTGGTAGTATAGGATCCACTTTCTATACTAATCAAATGACCATCTAGCAATGATACCTGATATCTGGATAGATTAAATAATTACAAAGCAACATTCAAAAATCTCGACATATGGTTACTGCATAATTCATTCCTTTGACCTTAATGCTTAAGGTGATCTAGGGTTTAACTATCAATCCTGGAATAGTTATCTACATTGTATTTCAATCTTTTTTAAATCTTGTGAAACATCATAAAGATTATCCTGACCAAGATTTTATTGGATTGAAATATAGTGATGTATTAACTCCTGTAATTCAGAGAGGTTAATCTCATCTTGATTTACACACCGACTTCACAAGTACTTGACTGTACCTAATAGTCTTCCGTCACTGTATTAGAAATACAGGTAGTCTGGCACCAAAGTATAATGAGTTGTTTGTAAGTCACCATGATGATCTCAGATCGGAGAGACACTTCTACCCATATCCTTCGCAAGCTGTCCTTAACAGCAGAGCGCTCTATTGATGAGTCACTGTTCAATGATGATGTACTTTTATATCTCACCTGTATGTCATACCAGTATCTCCACACTCTTTGGTTAAGAGGATAACCAATCCATATGGCACACAATGATCTATACTCGATAAACATTATAATTCTTATTAATAATATATCATTTGATCACGAACAAGTTTAAGAACTATTCGATAAATCTTCATTTATCAATTATATTATAGTTCTAAGGACTTCATCATAACATAAGAGTTCAAAGAAAGATATACTTTTATGATGAACTTGCCAAAAATAATTTTTATTCATTAATTATTCATATATATATTACAAAGATCTTAATTATCTACAGATAGATAATTGACTTTATGACACATTTCTCAATAGTTGATCTATCTTGGTGAAGACAGATCGAAATTGGAGAAAGCATCCTAGTTCGAGTCCGAGTGGATACCTATAGAGGCTGGATACGTATGCGGCTTGATAGCGAATCTCAACTCCATAATTATCGGATAACGATGTATCAATACCCATGCAAAGGTGATGATGCAATCATCATGGTTAAAATAATTAGTTTAAAATAGTTTTAAATTATCTTGATCTTAAATATATGAACGATCTAGTAGAGATCGAGATGTGATCTCGATCGAATCACATGCCAGATCAAATTTTTGAATTTTACTGCATCTTGATTTAGCCAATCGGGCATGCGATCTTTCCTTCAGATTCATGTTCTCCAGTTAAAGACCTATGGTTGGAAGCAAAGAAGCTAAGTTTGCAAAGAAAAATCTAGTCTAAAAGGATGTCTCAACAAGCTTACATATGTACAAATTAAGTTTGAGAAGATAAGTTTAGCCTAGAATAAAGTTGATAAAAAAAAGCTATCTAAAATTTCTTTTGGCATGATCGATATGCAACTGAGTCGATCAAGCAAGGATCTTAGCCAACCAAGTTTCCATCTTAGTCGACCAAGATAGGGTCTTAGCCAACTCAAGCTTTTAGATGGCCTACCAACTCTCAGACTCAAGATGATGATAGAAAGGTGAAGATTCAAGATATTTTTCTGAGCCAACCTAATGATCAACTTAGCCAATCTAGACTAAAGCTTAGCTGACTCATGAAGAAAAATAGTTGACTCAGTCTCAAAGATAGAAGAATACAGAAAGTATTACAAATCAACAAGTATTCTGAGCTGATTTAGAAAATTAGTTGGCTGACCAAGTCATCAAGTTAGCTGACTAAAAAAAGATTTGAACTGACCCAGTCTCAAATAGATAGAATAGATTTAAAGTTAAAATTTTGACATCTGCTACTAAGCCATCTTAGAGATTTCACTTAGTAGACTCAAAATTGAAGGTTAACCGACTAAGAGCTTGGGTGAGCCAACTCATAATTTTTTGACAGAATAACAACTAATTTTTTAAAATTTTCAAAATATGATCAAATCATTTTCAACAACTATTTTTAAACTTTCAATTACTAGAAGATTAATTATAGATATTTTTGAGGCCATAAATGAGAAAACTTCATTTGAAAACTTCAGGGAAAAAGTTAAGAGAGCTTATCTTGCAATATTCTTTAAGAAAGAGAATTGAACTTAAGCGAGAAAGTGGAAGGAATTCAAGAGAGCATTAAATTCAATCTTTTCCACATTTATTCAACTTGAAAAAGAGGAAGAATGTATTGATTTCAGCCAACTACTGTTGAGCAAAAGCATTAAAGGCTTTCTCAATCCTTTCAAGCATTCAAGAAAGAAGTCCAAACAATCAATGACTCATCTACCTCAACTTCTTCAAAGCTTAAAAGAGTTTTATTGTTTCTAAACTCAAAATTCCCATATATCTTGATTTGTTTTATGATGACAAATTTTTTGAGTGAAGAAACTTGGGATTGGTCCAAGCTTAGAGTTGGATGTTGTAAGGTTTCAATTGGTATCTTTGTAAAAATCAATCAGGATTGGTTGTAAGCGAGATTAAACAAGTGATTGTAAGATTATGGTTGATGATCCTACTAAAATCAACTGACTTAGATTGTGAACTCAAAAAAATAATCAGACTATAATCTTTAGAGGCTATAGTTAGAATTTTTAAGTGCGTTTACTTGGAGAGTGAACGTAGGTGCTGAGTTTAGCATCAAACCATTATAAAATTTTATGTTTACGATTGTGTTGTTTTGCTAATTTCTTATTTTTTGTTGTATTTTTAATTATCTGCTAAGCACTCCATAAATATTTTTAAAATTATTTTTGATTATAAGTTATAAAATTTATTTTTAAAAAACCCAATTCACCTCTCTCTTGGGTTGCCTCCTCTAGGAAATAGGTTGTCTTCCTTATCCGGCTTTTTCAAAACCATAAGGAGGATATATTCTTTTCAAATCGAGATTCTTGTCTTATTTGACTCATTATCTTCAACCCTCTAGATCGGTCATAGCTGACCTTTACATATCTCGCTCATGCCTAAGGTTCGAGTCTGGACTTTCCAAGATCACAAGAGCTCCTTATTGGATCGGATCAATTGACTTTATTAGGATTATCATGTTCAACTCCTCCTAGTTGGCCATAACTGACCCTTTATAGCCTCGGTTGTAACTGAGGACCGAGTCTGCCGAGACCTTGGCTATGATCGAGGACCTAGTCAACTGGATCCGAGGTGGTGGTCCACAACAGATGTCCCCTAGTCTCATGTCCAAACTCAAATTGAGATCGATCGAAGAGAGTACGAATTCAAAGCCGAGGTTGACCTAGTGAAGCATGCTTTATTAATTGAGCTTAGGTGCCAATAGAGACTAGGACACATGTCAAAAATCGATGTCGACGTCCATTCTGATATGCTAATATGAACTATTGAAGCCGTGGATCTATACGAGCTTGGCCATACCCAACCTCATGCTGCCATTTGGCAATCATTAAAAGTGGCTAGACAAATCACCACCAGATCAGGGCCATTCGAGCTCCTATAAATAGACAATCATTTTCTTGGATTACTTCTACTATTTCACAGTTTTACTTTTCTAGGAGAGGAGTGGAGCCCTTAGATGATTTTCGACCACCTTCAATGATTGCTGTCGACAGCTATAGTCAACCTAGGGTGTAGCCGAGCTTCGAATTCTGATCCCTGGGGTCTAGTCCTTGAGTTACTCGATCATCCCTTAGGTTAATTTTTCCTTCTTCTCTCCCTTTCTTTCAAATTTCATCAAGGATAAGTGTATCGAGCTCGTTCCCTGATGCTTGATCCTCCAATCGTGATCTAGCTGAGGACCCTCGGTCCGATGTCGAGTCTTCCTTGGGAGACTTCGAGGTCGAGGAAGTGCCCAATTTTGGTGCTTTTCGAGTGGCCTCCATCCTTATTCGTGAGGACCTAGAGGTCCTACATCTTCGGCATCAAATTCCTCTAGAATTCAAGCTGGAGCTTGCTGGTCTTGAGGACCAGATAGCCATACATTCTTGGGATCAGGTCAAACTCTACAAAGAGTCCTTGAAGGCTGGCCTTAAACTATCCTTCCATTTATTCATCATAGAGCTCCTTAGGACTTTCCAAATAGTCTCTTGTAGTGTGGTGCCAAACTCATGGTGCCTAATAATAGCCTTCATCACTTATTGCTTCCTTCTTGGGGCTGAACTGATTATTTATTTCTTTCGGACATGTTTCTTATTTAAAGAACACCCTAAAGAGATTGGATGGTGGTATGCTTCTCCGTAGATGGGGTGATGCATCTTCTGAGGTGTTCCTTCCTCGATCCATAATTGGAAGGAGCATTATTTTTTGTTTCAACCAAACAGTCCAGGGATTTTGGTACTTCATGGGGTTGATCTCAGAGGTCATCAAATAATGCTCTGATGCTCTTAGATGATGAGGAGGAGGCCACACTGCTCTTCCTCTTTGTAAACTCTTTTTCGAGGAGATATTATATAAGATCAGATTGAGCCCGACCAATCCTTAGGGTAAGGCAACTTTTGCTGTGTTTTCACTTTAGTTTTGTTTGACTGATTATTATTTTCCAAAAATGAAGCCCAAGGAACTTGAAGCCCTATGCTACATTGCCAAAAAAGAAGAAGTCATCAGGTGGCATTGCTGCTTCTAAGTGGGGTGAACCTGAAGCTATCCTCATCCATCCGATTGTTGGTTCATCTTAGACGCAGATGCAGGGTTTGACTCTGAGGAAGGAGGCTTCTTTTGGGGCCCAGATCATCCCCCCTCTCAAATTGATTGCTCTAGGGGAACCAGTTCGATCTTCCTCCAGATCTTCATCTCTTTGATATGAAACCACACCACAGGTGTCCATGCACATCTCTCTATGACAAGCAGATCCTCCTACCTTGGCTTCTCAAAAGCCCTCTACTCATCCCTAGTACGAGGTCCAATATTATCGTTCAGGCCTTGCAAACAATCGAGTTGCCCATCAACTTCTTCGGGCCACAATTCTCTTGGTCGATGTTGAGGCCATCAATGTAGAGAGTCCCAAGTATGCATTAAGGATTCCTACAACTCTCTTCTTCAAATAAATTTGAAGAAGCTCCTCCTCTTCTTTTCTCTTTCTTTTTCTTTTTCATTTTTTTTCTATTTTTTTCTGACTTTGTCTTTTCCTCAGTTTGTCAACCATGTGGATCACTTCGTGGGTGTTTTGAAAGAAGCTCGATAGGTCTTGGATGAGGTCGAGTCTCGAGCCACTTAGCCCAGGCCCAGGCTATCTAGGCCGAGAAGAAGGCAGATAAGGCCCTAGAATTAAAGATAGTAGCCGACGAGGAAATCTAGTCCTTGAAGGCTAAAAATAGAATCGCTGGAGGTCATGGTCACTAATGATCGGAGCCAGGATGAAGCCCATTTGGTGAAAGATCATTGCACAATGGTGGTTTAATGGAAAAAGAAGCTGGAAGTCGAGAAGGTTGCAGCAGTCGATGCCTTTGACTCCTCAAACGAGCTCAGTGATCAAGCTAGAGTTCGCTACTGACTCTTATTCGGAGGGTTTCATAGATTTTAAGCCCAAAGTTTAGGGCTTTTTCTTTGACTTTGACCTCGATCCATCGGATGCCAACGAGAAGGGCATAGAAGCTAAGGAAGGAGTAAGGTTGGGACATGTCAAGGTCATGCTGTTCGAGGATATAGCTGCCCCCTAGCCTTAGTCTATGATCATGCTGCCAGAGTCTAAAGCCCCAACCGAAAAGTTGGACGCCCCTACTGATGCCTAGAACTTAGGTCTTTTTCTTGTTTTGATACTTAAGCTTGCCAATGACCAAGCAAATTTTATGGTTGGACCACTTTTGTATTATTCAACTATGGCCGAATTGACTTTGTAAATAGGCCGACCTCTCCATTATAAATCTTTCATCTTTAATGCAAATCATACCATTCCACTTCACATTTATTGCTTATCATCATCATTTTTTAATTTTCTTTGCTACTCTATGTGATCAAGTCATAGGAATTGAATCTTGGCAATTCATCTAAGGATGCAGTGTGCTCATTCGAGGATCAGGAGCATCTGTTGGCCTCATGGCTAGCCTCTGTATAACTCATCCGAAGATGAGAAGCATCAGGTGGCCTCCTATCGGCCTCTACTCAACTCGTTCGAGGATAAGGAGCACCTGTTGACCTTAACGTTGGCCTCTACTTGACTCATTTGAGGATGAGGAGTGCCTGATGGCCATTGGTGGCCTCCAATTGATTTGTCTAAGGATGAAGAGCACCCTTTGACCTCATCATTGGCCTTTGCTTGACTCATCCGAGGATGAAGAACATCCATCGACCCTGTGGCTAGCCTTCATTCGACTCATTTCAGGATGAGGAGTGCCTTTTGACCTCATCGTCGGCTTCTACTCAACTCATTCAAGGATGAAGAGTGCCCATTGGCCTTGTTGTTGGCCTCTGCTCGAGTCATCCGAGTATGAGGAGTGCCCATTGGACTTGTCATTGGCCTTCATTCGACCTATCTAAGGATGTGGAGCACCCTTTGGCCTTGTAGTCAGCCTCCACTTGGCTCATTCGAGGATGGAGAGCATCTATTGGCCTTGTCACTAGCTTTTGCTCAACTCATCCAAGGATGAGGAGTGCTTGTTGGCCTCCATTCAACTCATCCAAAGATGAGGTGTGCCCGTTGGTCTCATCGTTGGCCTTTGCTCGACTTGTCCAAGGATGAGTGCTTATTGGCCTCATTGTTAGCCTCTGCTCGACTCATCTGAGAATGAGAAGTTCTCGATGGTCATTGTTGGCCTCAACTTGATTCGTTTGAGGATAGAGAGTACCTGTTGGCCTTGTGGCTGGCCTCCACTTAGCTCATCTAAGGATGAGGAGTGCCCATTGGCCTTATCTCTGACCTTCACTCAACTCATTCAAAGATGAAGAGCACTTGATGGCCGTTGCTATCTCCACTCAACTTATTCGAGGATGAGGAGCACTCATTGGCCTCATGGTCAGTCTTTGCTCGACTCATCCAAGGAAGAGGTGTATCCTTTGGCCTTGTCATTGGTATTTCCTCAACTCATCTGAGGATGAGGAGTATCTATTAGCCTTGTCGCTAGTTTTCACTCGACTCATTCAAGGATGAGAAGCACTTGATGGTCATCGTTAGCCTCCTCTTGACTCATCCAAGGATAAGGAGCATTCATTGGCCTTGTTGCTAGCCTTCACTTGACTCATCGAAGGATGATAAGTGCATATTGGCCTCATGGCTAGTCTCCATTGGCCTCATCATCAGTCTTCACTCGACTCATCTAAGGATGAGGAGGGCCTGATGGCCATTGTTGGCATCTGCTCAAGTCGTTCAAAGTTGAGAAGTACCTGTTGGTTTTATTGCTGGCCTCTACTTAACTCATCAGAGGACAAGGAGTACTTGATAGCCGTCATTGGACTCTGCTCAACTCATCCAAGGATGAGGAGCATCCATTGGCCTTATGGCTAGCCTCTGTTTAACTCATCCAAAGATGAGGAGCATCTGTTGGCCTTATCAGTGGCCTCTGCTTGACTCATCTGAGGATGAGGAGCACCTGATGGCCGTTGCTGGCCTCTGCTCGACTTATCCAATGATGAAAAGCTCTCTTTGGCCTCATCATCGACCTCTGCTCGACTTGTTCGAGGATAAGAAGCACCATTTAGCCATGTTGTCAGTTTTTGTTTGACTCATTCGAAGATGAGGAGTACTCATTGACCTTTTTACTGGCTTTTGTTTGACTCATTTGAAGATGAGGAGCACCCACTGGTCTTGTCACTAGCCTCTATTTGACTCATCCGAGAACGAGGAGCGTCCAATGGCCATTTGTGATTAACATGTGGGGAAAGCATTTTCAATCTACAAAAAGTATGTCTTTGTTGCTTTTTAATGAAAGTTACTTTAGGGGTAATATATTTGCAAATTTTTGGTATTCTAGGTTTGAGGAATCAATGCTCCATGTAGTTGATAAAGTCAGTATGCTCCCAAGTGTAGCATCTTATTGACATGATACGGGCCTTCCCAATTTGGCAAAGCTTTTCTTGTTCTGCTGGATGAGACACTTCAGCTCTTCACAGGATGAGGTCCCCTACTCGGAAGGTTTTTTCTCTGATTCTTGAGTTGTATTATTAAGCCACTTTCTACTAATAAATCGCCATTTGAAATTGAGCCTGCTCTCGTATTTCTTCCAGCAAGTCCAGGTTTGCCCTTAGGCCATATGAATTGTTTTCTTCATTCAACTTCTCCACCTTGAGCGAAGGTAGGTTGGCCTCAAGTAGTATCACGACTTGGGACCTGAGGGCTAGGTTGAATGATGTTTCTTTGGTAGGGATTTGTTGCATCATTTAATTGGCCCAAAGTATGTTGTAGAGCTCTTTGGCCCATAGACTCTTAGCTCCATCCAATTTTACCTTCAATCCCTATAATAAAGTTTGGTTAGTCATCTCGACCTTACCATTACTTTGAGGGTATGCAACAGAGGTCATGTGGTGTGCGATCTAAAGCTCTTTATAGAATTTCATAAATTTTGTATTGTCAAACTGACATCTATTGTCTGCGATATTGGCTCATGACATGCCAAACTGATAGATAATGGACTTCCACATGAAGTCACAAACCTTAGATATGGTGATGTATACTGGTGCCTTTACTTCCATCCACTTTATGAAGTAGTCAATTATGACGAGCAAGAACTTCTTATGTGCTGTAATAACCAGAAAGGATCCGAAGATATCCATTCCCCATTGGATGAAGGGCCAAGGCATTGTGATCGATGCCAATGGGATCAAAGGCTAACACTAAATATTAGCATTCCTCTGGCATGTCACATCTTCACACTAAGTTAGTTGCATCTTGATGTATGGTCGGTTAGGAATATCCTCATTGCAACACTTTGTAAGTAAGGGCTTTGCCCCCTAGGTGGTTACTGCAAATGCCATCATGAATCTCTTGAAGAGCATAATCTACCTCTGATGGATGAAGGCATTGGCAGAGCGACAGTGAGGAGGACCTCTTGTAAAGCTTTCCCTTGTAAATCAGATACCAATGTGCTTGGTGCCTCAAGTTCCTAACGTTCGCATGATCGATAGGTAGAGTCCCATCCCTCAAAAGTTGGACAATCAGATCTATCTAACTTGGCTCATGGTTAGTTTGCATTATCAGGGCCTCCTCGATGCTCAAACTTTCTGGCATCTCCATATATGAGCTCCTCTTGAGGTTGATGGTTTCCTAGGTGGTGAGCTTTGACAAGAGGTCGGCTTTAGCATTCTCTGACCATGAAATCTATTGAATATTTACAAATGCAAAGTCAGATATAAGGTCCTACATCCTTTGCAGATACTTGACCATGCTAAGCTCTCATGTCTTATATTTACCTCATACTTGATCAATGATACGCTGTGAATCACTATAAACCCTTAGGTGCTGAACTCCCAGCTCTTTAGCAGTCTTAAGCCTAGCTACCAAGGCTTCGTATTCAGCCTAGTTATTTGAGGCTTGAAATCCAAAATATAGAGCATTTTCAACAATCACTTCTTCTAGGCTGGTGAGGATCAGTCCGACCTTAAAATCTGTTGTGTTAGAAGAGCCATCTACATGGAGAGTCCAATGCTCCTCTGACTCTCTAGCTTTGGGTTCTAGTGTGGGCTCCTCTTCAAAGATGGTGCATTCCAAAACAAAATCTATCAGTGCTTAGGCCTTAATGGATGGTCGGAGAGATATTTTATGTCAAACTCTTCAAGCTCGATGATCTACTTGGCCAGCCAACCTGAGGTCTGAGGTCGGTGGAGAAATAATCTGATCCGTTGGTCGATGAGGACAATGATCGTATGTGCTTGAAAGTATGGACGCAGTCTCTTCATTGAAATCACAAGTATATACACCACTTTTTCTAGCCTTGTGTATCTGGTTTCCACATCATGGAGGAGATAGCTTACATAATACATGGATTTTTGGAGTGCACCCTCCTGTCGGATAAGCATTGAGCTGACCACTTGAGGAGAGATCATGAGGTACAAGTATAGGACCTCATCAGGCTCTAATTTGTTGAGGAGAGATGGAAAGTCGAGGTGCTTCTTTAGCTCATCAAATGAGCCTAGCATTTGTTTATCCATTGAAAGTCCTTCATCTACTTAAGATCCCTAAAGAAGGTAGACCCCTCTTAGTCGATCTTGAGACAAACCTACTAAGAGCTGTGATTCTTCTCTTGAGGTGTTGTACCTTTTTATTTATCCTTGATGGCTTCATCTCCTAGAGTACTCAAATCTTCTCAGGTTTGGCTTCAATCCCACACTGTGACACCATAAAATCGAGAAACTAGTTAGAGGTGACCCCAAAAGCATACTTATTGGGATTAAGTTTCATACGAAAGTGTAGCAATGTTGTGAGGTCTCTTCAAGGTCGATAATATGATGCTCAGCAGTCCTACTTTTGATGACCATGTCATCCACATACAACACCATATTTTTTTTGATCTGCTCCTTGAAGAGCTTGTTGATGAGCCTTTGATAAGCTGCTCTATATTTTTTAGGCCAAATGGCATGACCTTGTAACAAAAAAAATCTTGTCAATAGTAAAAACTATTCTTTCCTTATCTTTGGGAGCCATGCAGATTTGATTGTAGCTAGAGAAGGTATCCATAAAGGAGAGGAGTTTTTTTTTTTTTTTGATATAGCATCCACCAACTAATCGATCTGAGGTAGTGGATAACTATCCTTCAGACACACTTTATCGAGGTCAGTGTAGTCGATGTATACATGCCACTTTCCATTCATCTTCTTGACCAACACCATATTGGCTAGCCATTCAGGATAATGCATCTCTCGAATAAAACCAGCCTTCAAGAGCTTGTCAACTTCTTCTTTTATGGCATTCTATTGCTCTAGCTTGAAGCTTCTCTAATTTTGCTCGATGGGGTGATGCTTTGGGTCCATGTTCAGATGATGGATAAAAGACCTCCAGATCTATGCTTGACATATCCAAGATCAATCAGACAAAGACATCCATATTGGATTGAAGAAACGAGGTGAGGTGCTGATGGTTCTTATCACACATGTTAGAGCGGATCTTGATTGATCTGGTCAGGTTAGACTCTACTACGCTCGAGATGAGATCATCTACAGGCTGACCCCTTTGTTGTGTCTGTTTGTCTCAGATGTCAAACTCTTCTATGGGCTGGGGTTTCGTGAGTACCTCACCACGTAGAGTTGCCATTTAGCACTCTTTAGCCAACTGTTGATCTCCTCAGACCTCTCCAACCTCATGAGGAGTAGGAAACTTCATCAATAAGTGGAGGTTGACACTACTGCCTAGAGGGTATTTAATCCCAGCTAACCTAGTATAGCATTGTAAGTGGATGGAATTTTTACGATTAGGAAGTTGACCTAGGTGGTTGACTGCCTCGGAGCCCATCTTGCTATCATAGGAAGGGAGATAATCTCTTCTACTAGCACCATGTTATTAGAAAAGCCAATCAGAGGAGGACCTCACCTCCTCAACAGATTATGAGGCAAGTCCATTCTTACAAATACATCGTAAAACAAAATATCCATAGAACTTTCATTCTAAACTAAAATACAATATAGATCATAGCTCGAAATATTTAAAGTGATTAGTACTGGATTATCATAAGGATATTTTATTCTTTCAAGGTTGGCATCAGAGAAAGTGATTCTATTTTTGGTCCTTCTTTTCTTCTTCTTCTTCTCTTTATTTCAGCTTGGCTCTGAGGTCGGGTTGCCAAGCTGCCCCCCAAAGATGATGTGAATCACTCCCACTACAGGCCTATTTTTCAAGGGACCTTCATGCCAAGGTGATTCAGGTCTGATTTCTTCTTGATTCAATCGCTCCTCCACATACTGCCTCAGTCATCCCTGCTTGATGAGCACTTCAAACTCATTTCTAAGTTGCTGGCATTCCTCTGTGTTATAGTCATGGTCTCGATGGTAGTGACCATACTTTCTTACATTCTACAAATGAGGTGGCACTATCATCCTCTTCATCCTTGGAAGGTCTCCTCAATGCTCTATCTCCATCAATATTTGAGCTTGAGATGTGTTGAGGAGAGTGTAATTATCAAATCTCTGAGGTGGGGATCTAGATCGGCGTCATCTAGTTAGAGACCTGATCCGATCATTGGAAGGAGGTGTGTAGAATTGGAGCGACTTCCTATCTCTGCACCGGCCTTCCCACCTATGCTTCTCACTCTTTTGCTCACCACCTTCCTTTTCTTGGGGCATGTTGTTGGGATTCTCTCCATGCTGAGGTTGCACTTTCTCAGTATTTATATACTTCTCTACCCTTGCTAACATTTTGATGAAGTTTTTATGATATTTCTTCTCAAATGAAAAGAGAAAATCATTTTTAAGTAGCCCAGACTTAAGCATGGTCATGGCTACTAATTGGTCCAAATCACACACCTCTAAAGCTGTGGCATTGAAGCAATTGTTGTAGTGTTAAAAGGACTCGCCTTCCTATTGCTTGATGCTAGCAAGTGAGTTCGAGCTGCAATACTATTAATGATTGTTGATGAAGTGGGCTGCGAACGGTCGATCGAGCTACTAAAAAAAATTAATTGAGCCAGATTGAAGGCTTGAATATCAATACCAGATGGCCTTCCTTAAGGTCGATGAGAATGCCTAACAGAGGATTGTGTCAATCACTCCATGAAGGAGCATCAAAGCCTTGAAGCTCTTCAAGTGGTCGATGGGGTCTGAGGTTCCATCATAGGATTCTAGTTGTAGCATTTTAAACCTTGCTAGAAGTGGTTCATCCATGATCTTTCTAATAAATAGGGGTCGATGCTCAAGTCGAGCTCTACCCCTGGCTGTTGAGTCTCGAGCTATGTAGGGTTCTCAACATTAAAGAGAAAGGTTGCCTAAGGTGGAATCTCTCCCAGGCTATGGGGTTGGTGAGTGCCTACACCATCCTCAGTCGAGGCTTGCAGATCAGTTGAGCCATCTATGCCCCTACTTCAGACTACGAGAGGAGGTGAGTGCTAGGTTGCCAGTCTAGCATTGTTTGGATATGGTGCTTTCAGGATAGGCTTAAGTGCGGCAATTTGTTGCATCCCACATACAGCAGTGAACAAAGACACCTACTAGATGAGTCTGTTGAATTGCTTGTTGGAGAGTGCCGTCACTATTTGAGAAGGTTGGGGTATCTGGGCCAATTCAGACGCAACAGCTTCTTAGCCAACATTGTTCGACTGTGCATATTGGAATGACTAGAGATGTTCGAAGCTCCTCTTGATCGCCTCATGATTTTTTCTCTTTTAAAAACTAGCCCCGAGCAGGGACTTCGGGTCCTGTTTCTAGTGCCAATCTGTTGCTTTCAAATCCCAAGTCGAAGAGGTCAAATCTGGTCTTGGCAAGTAGCAATCAAGTGGAGATTTTCTTGATTGGGATGAGGAGGATGGGTCCTCGACTAGGATGAGGTGTTGAAGCGGCTGATTCTGAAACTAGAGCGAGACCTACAAAAAGTTTTTGATCGAAAAATTTTCTAATGGGGACTCTCCGATGCTCAAGTCAATAGGAAAGTGAAGAATAGAGAGAGAGTGGAGCATCTTGTGGCCTCTTGATAGCTTACTTGGGATCCTCTTTTTCTTTATTTATACAAGAGGAGTGACAGTCATGTATGTCGAGGAGATTTGCTGCTCCCAGATATTGCACATGGATTGCATTGGTGGAGATCATTTTTGCATCCACGAGGTGGAGCCAGCCATCAATTACCATTAGGGGTAGAATCTGATATCGAAGGTTGTCTTCCTTATCTGACTTTTCTAAAATTGTAAGGATGGAATCCTTTTAGATCAAATTTTTTAACTTATTTGAATCATTATCTTCAACTCCCTAGGTTGGCCATAGCCAACCTTGACCTACCTTGGCTGTGTCCGAGGGTTGAGTTTGGTCTTTCTATGATCATGAGAGCTCCTAACTGGATCGATCAATTGACTTTATTTGGATTATTATATTCAACTCCTCTTGGTTGGCCATAGTCGATGCTTAATAGCCCCATTGTAATCGAGGATTGAGTCTATCGAGACCTTGGCTATGATCAAGACTAAGGTGGTGGTCCACAATAGTGTGAGTTTGCTGTGTTTTATTGGTTAAGTTATCTTGATTTTTTCAAACACCAGACTTCTAGGTTGAAAGAATATGACTTTCATTTGGGAGTTGTAGTACCGTGCTACTTATTGTTGGTACGCAGCCATCCAAATCTGAGTTCACTCTTTTGTCTCTTTAAGAAGGTCTAGCTTAGCTGGGAGATATTTTGGATTCTTTTGCTTATCAAAGATGATGGTTCTAGTGCAATTAGATGAGTTGATTAAAGGGAGAAAGAGGAGAGAAGAGGATGGATGCATGAAGGTTGCATTCCATGTGTGAATGCCTTGAAAGAATATAATGCAACTATTGAAGAAAGACTATGGAGTCAACTCTTAATCTTCAATAGTTAACTTAATTTTTTAGGAGTTAATTTATAATCTATAGTATCTCTATATAGCTCTTTATTTTTTGACTGTGGTCAATTTGGAGTTGACTCAGCTTTTATTAGGTTCGACTAGAGTTCCAGTGGAGTTGGCTCATGATTTTTCTAGAGTCAACTTAAGTTATGCTCAATTGTTATGGCTCTTCGTCTGTATTCTGAGATTATTTCAGAGTCGACTCATATTTTAATGGGGTTAACGCATCTAGAGGAGTTGACAAATGAATTTCTGGAGTTGGCACATGTTTAGGGTATCTTTTTTCTGTTGCTCTCTGTCTGGCACCCTAAGACCATTATGGAGTCGATTCTTATTCTAATAGGGCCAACTCATCTAGTGGAGTACTGAGTTGGATATCTTGACCAACCAATCAAGCTGGAACATCATCGACTCAGCCTTATGCAACAAAGATCAAGGTGTGGAGGACATAGCCCATAAAGTCTTGAGAGTAATGGCTAAGATGGGCATTGACCTCAATGTTGATGCTGGGGCTAGAGCAGCCTCAAGATTTGCGGACAGAGTATGTGTAGCCTTAGAAGCAATTGGGGAGGCCTAAGCTTCCTTGAAAATTGCTTCTAGAGCCTTCATGGCCTCAGACATGGCTGCAAAGGTTGCAGTGACAGTGAAAGTGATTGATGGAACATCTTTGGGTGTTTCAATAGGAATTGCTTCTTGAGAGGCATCCGGGATAGGTGGACAGATAGAAATGGGGAGGAAATTTATCACCTCCATCTTTGATGATCTCTTTTTAGTAGGCCTCACCTCGACCTCAATAGCCTCCGTTGAGCCTAGGATGGCAGGGAGTTCAGTGCTAGCAATAGGGAAGCTTGTTGTCTGCTTCATCCTCCTCTTTGAGGGTAGGTCTCACTCAGCCTCTTCTTCGATGGGCTGAATAGTTCATCAACATTGAACTTCATCATTGTAAAATCAAATAAACAGGTCAATCAACTGAACAGTAGCTTTTGAGAAATAGAAAGCATAGCCAAAGAGAATTACCCATAGTAAAAGCAGGACCAAGACTGATGTTTCTTAAAGCCTCATCGTGGAGCAGCTTGGCAAAAGCTAAAGCTTTCATTTGCCAAAGAATGCTGACTATTTTTGGCTACTTGTTTGATAAAATGGGGAAGAGGCTTAATGCCTTCTTCCTTGGCATCTTCCACCACATTAAGAAGCCCCATGGATTTGCTAAGGCGGCAAAGAAGACCCTTTCAATTGTGGATGAAGGGTTGAAAAGAGGGATGTTGTAACATTTCCTACAAGAGAGGTACCACCACTCTTTTTTCTAAGGATGCATTTTCACATCGAAAAGGCTTGGAACAATATAATTGAAGGCATGTTGAATAATATAAAGTGTATATATATTCAAAATAATCAACATCTCTCTCTCTCTCCCAGCCTTTTGACTATGGTCATATTGGCCTGTAGCAAGTTCCAAAAGAGTCTAGATCCTGACTATAAAATGCTGCTCATTGACATATACCAATGATTGCTCCACTGGATGCCCAAAAAAAATTAACTTTGAAATCACATGAAAAATATGCCCATGGTAGTATATACCAGTTTTCACCCCATTAGCATGACTCAAAAGAAAATTAGTTCCTGACTATAATATGTTGTCAACTAGTATGCATCAGTGATCGCCCGATTGGAGGTCCAAAAGGTGACTAGATCCTAAACCATGTGATCAGAGTCAGACTAGATAGAATACATTATAATCAATAAATTCAACAATATTTCAAAATAGTAAAATAGAATAGTTAATGCTCATAAAATTTTAGTTTATTCTTAATTCAATTGTTTAAAATCTACTTATACAGAGTATATATATTATAATTCAAAATATATATAGATATGATTTATTATTAAGTTAAACTAACATCTTTTTATCAAGTTATATAAAGAGAATCAATTCATATATATGGAATCGATTATTAGATAGAGGAACATATCTTAGCTTGCAAGACAGAATTATCTCCAAGATACTATGCACGATCTGGATACTTGCAATCAAAGATTAGGCTTATATCTAAGGCACACAAATATCTAGTCACCCTAATGTCATTTATTCCTAATCTAAAAATCATGGAAGGAGTTGTAATCACCTCAATGGTGGGATCACTCTCCCTGAATCCAATACATATCCCAAATCTAGTGCTCTATGCTTATCTTTATTTACAAGATAGTCAATCTAGTTGGAGAGAAAGATAGATGAAGAGATAGAAAAAATGAGAAGATGGTGATCGATCCTCTGCCAATCACTCGAGTGCAGGAATCTATGAGAGAAAATAAAGAGAAAGAGAGATAGGTGAGGCATCCACAAGGAGGAGAGAAAAAGAAAGGGAAAAGAATAGAGAAGAGGAGAAATAGTCAGGGTGGTATGGCCTTGTGGCAACACAGCCATGGCCTCTTTGAGTAGTAGTGCTCTAATCACATTCATAGAGGAAGATGAGGAAAGAGGATGACAAGATAACACATATAGTGGTTTTGGCGATGACCTTTCTAGCAAAAAAAAAAATTGAGGGAGAGTTTATCGAAGGATAGTTGAGACGGCAAAGCTTGACCGAAGGTGATAGTTTCTGGTAGAGTTGCAGTAAGCTTGGAATCAAGGGAGAATAGAGAAAGAAGGGGTTTTGTTGTTAGCAAATGGTGGCCCTGGAGCATGGTGGCATAATGGCTACTGGAGCTAAGGGAGGAGAGAAAGAAGATGAAGAGAAAAATAGTTTTGTAGAGCAATAATATAGGAAGACAATATAAAGGGTGTTGGGCATCATTCTTGCCCACTCATAGAGGAGAAGAAGGAAGGAGGAAGGCACAATCCGCCCTTCCTTGGCTAGTTCTAGTGAACAAGGAATGGTGGAATATTTCATTTCCTTATTGGTTGAGCAAAAATAGAAAAGAGATAAGTAGACTTTAGGACATATTTGGCTAATTTTTATTTTTGAATGGTGCTAAACAAAATTGAAAGATATTTTGCAGCCTTTGAATTTAAATGAATTCAAATTGATAGATAAATTGAGAAATTTATTGTCAACAACGGTTTATAACCTCTAGAATCCCTACTTATTGGCTATCAAAAATAGGAGATTGAAATTTAGCCAGCTTGGAAAATTAATTGAGTCTCCAATCTCTCTTTCGCTAGCTACCCAAAATTGACCAACCAAGGATGAAATGTTGGATAGGAAAAAAGATTGGAAACAGAGGGAGATAGTCAACCCTCCCTCGCCATTATAGATTCTTTAATATTACTCAAGGAAATAGTAATGATAAAAAAGACAAAGATGCAAGGCAGAAAAATGACTTCTCAAAAACAAATGCCAATAAGATATTTAAATATTTATTAGAGAAGATACTTTCTTTGTTCTATGAGGAAATAGAAATTCCCCATCTCTTTTGTGTTCTAAAAATGAATCAGAGATGTTTAGCTTATGGACAATGAGCTAATCTTTTTTTTCTTTTTTCTTTTTTTTTTTGAAGGACAATCAGTTAATCAAGCCTGCTAATGCTCCTTTCCTGTATACTTTTCTGGTGGAGTTGGTGCTTTGTTGCATGCATAGTCACAAAGCTGGGATTTTTAGAAAATGGAGTTTTGGATCATATATGATGTAGGTTGGAATCAAGAGGTCACCAAGATTAAAAACATTACAACACCGAAGAGGAATCATTAGAACAAAACACTATGTGAGATGATCATAGAAAATAATTTGCTTTAGGGAAAATATAGGTTAGGAAAATATGAAAAAATTTTGACTAAAAAAATTAAGTCAATGGAGAATAATTATATATTTTTTAGAGTTTTTTGACCCCAAAGACTGCATTATTTTATAAATTTATTTGTTCTTCTTCCCTCTTTGCAATTGTTATTTCATGATTTGTAATCAAGCAAAATCGGGAGCTCTTGATAGTGAAATCAGAAGGGCACCTGAGGCCGGCTGCAAGGGACAAAGCCCATATAACATTTGTATCCAGTAGAAATTCTTTGTGCGAACACGTGCATCGCGCACGGTGATTGGTTCGCGTGCGGAGCCAGATAAAAATTTTTCTTTTCCACGATGTTGTCTGGCCCGACGTATAAGCCAATCAACGTGTGCGGTGCACAAAGAATTTCTCTTGTTTTTAGTCGGTCTGAAATTTCATTGTCAGTCTGCCATTGTGGATTTGGACTAAGCTGCATGTCTTCCATCCGACCAAGTCTGCTGGTTGATCAGCTGGCCCCTAGAGGAAGATAATTGATGTAGGGCCACTTTGTTAAAGTAGCAAAGACTTTAGATCCTATATATTCTTCAATTATTCTCAAGATGAAAGGAGAACGCTGAATGACTTCATGGTATTATTCTCAAGATGAAAGGAGGACGCTGAATGACTTCATGGTTAAATAGTTGCCCTTCTAAAAGCTATGGTTATTTGCACCAGTTATGAGAGAATTATGAATGCATTGACTGGTTGGTTGGTGTGGCTTCAACAGTCTCAGTCTACTGAAATGAGAGATGTTGAAGAGTTGATAGACCTATCTCAACCGTGTTGAATAGTTCAAAATAGGAGGCGAAGAAAACTTTTAAGAACATTTTTGTTTTGTAAAAGTTGGAACAATCATTCTAAATAATCAATGGCCAATGTGAGTCTTCTCAGATCTGATCATGATGTTCAGGCTACACGAAGCAGGGCAAGTCTTCAACTATTCTATTGCACCTAAAGTAGTTGCATGTTCAGATTGTACCTTTTGCGTCAAAGAATGATTGGTCTTTTTACATGATGTCTACCATTGGATCGCATGAGGCACAGATCGCAAGCCACTCCGAACTCCTTCATTCGTCCACCTGCATAGATCTCAAAACAACCATCGTGCGATTAAATGGTGGATTCGTACGCGAAAGGGGAATCCTTCTTTCATGCGAAAGACTCCATGAGCTGCGGGGTTTCGGGGACCTCTGATACATATTTTGGACTATTTAGGATGGAAGTTGGGTCATTATAGATAACATGGATCACGAGTTAGAAGTGCAGTTATCATGTGCTGCGAATTTGAAAAGCTCTTAAACCGAGAGATCGGGGTCATCCATTAATCCACCAAGTACTATGGTGCATGATCCGCGTTATTTCACATTCCATTGTTACTCATAATTAAACATGTTACATGGCTGAAGACAATGCAATCATTGGCTACTCTATGGGGCAGTAAAAACGTTTGCTAATCTATTAATGCTTTATCTGAGATAGCATACATCGAACATCTTTACTACTAGGCCTCTCACTGGGATCATCATATGTACAAAAACAAGCAATCTTCAACACGAGCAACATCTGCTCCTCAAACCCACACCCCACCAAATTCGGATCAATAGCCATCTTTGGATCGTCCGATTGTAACACGCTCGTCACCCATCCAACAATGCACATTTCATCAGTCATCTGAAAGAATTCATCGTTCGGAAATTTTCCAGTAACCAGGACTGCCAGAATCACTCCAAAACTATATATGTCACACTTAGCGGTGCATGATAATGTCTGGCAGTACTCTGGTGCAATATAGCCCACTGTTCCGGCAATGTTATTCGAACTCACCGATCCGCTGATAAAATCTGGCACCACCTTTGCCAGCCCGAAATCGGTGATCCGGGCGTTTAGTCCATCGTCGAGCAAGATATTTGCTGGCTTCAAATCTCTGTGTATAATTCTTGGCCGGTGCACATCGTGGAGATACTCGAGGCCAGCGGCGATTCCGAGAGCGATTCGATAGCGAGTCGGCCAGTCCAGCTCGAGATCTCCGCGCTTTAACACGTCATGCAGAGAGCCATGGTGCATGAATTCATAGACAAGGTAGTGGCAATCAGGTTGTGGCACGTATGCCAACAGGCGGAGGAGATTTGGGTGGCGCATCTGGCCGACGGTGAAGATTTCCGACCGTATTTGCTTCATCTGGAAGTGGAGGAGCCTGTTTTGTACTTCGCTGAGGTTGGTGGCGTCGAGGGGTGGTTGGAGGACCTTTTTGACAGCGATGGGGATTTTCTGGCCGGAAAAAAGGAGCTCAGCCTTGTAGACCTCGCCACAGCCGCCACGGCCGATGACCTGGAGAGGGGAGGGGAAGTCATTGCGTCGGAGCTTGTCGATGAAGGAGAGGTTGGATCTGAGCATGGGGCTGAAGATAGTGGGGGTGTTTTTTTTGGTAAGAAAGACAGGGGGGTTGTTGGCAAGTTCTTCGTTGCTTTTGATTTGACAGCAGTGGCCGATGGCGAGTCTCCAGATGATGAAGATGAAGGTGCCTAAGGCAGAGCAGATGGAGAATGAGATGGCAGCGCTGATCCATAGACGATGATCAGAAAGCAATTCGGCCATGGAGGGATGTGTTGTTGGCGCTGGGTCCTAGTTATTTTATCAGAAGTGCAAGTAACAAAATCTTTGTTGAGATTGTAGGAAGTACGAGGAATGCTATGTTTGATGGTTCTGGTGCAATGAGATGAGTTGATTAGAGGGAGGAAGAGGAGAAAAGAGGATGGAAAGAGAGAGAGAGGGTTGATAGGTCAAGTTGAGGGGGCTGAATTTTTCTGTGGTTTGGGGTTTGTCATGCAAGAAGATTCAAGGTAGTTTAATTTGCAGAGAATAGGCCAAAGGTGAGGGGGACTTTATTTTTCTGTGGTTTAGAGGTTGCCATGTAAACCAGCGAGGGTTTATATGGAATGCAGCGAATGAGAAACCAACGAGGGTTTTCTTACCGTGAAGTGTTGTGGAAACCAGTGCTCCAAATTCCCAAGGGTTGGTGTGAAATGCAGGCCTTAGATGACTTTATCCATCTGCCACCTGTGCCACGCAAGTAACAGTACTGGTCTCTGGATTGGGAAATGGTGAATCCAGGCACGAGAAAATAACGTGGGACAAAAATAAATGTTTCGTTTAATAAGGCGGAGTAATCTGATTACATTTTGTTTTATTCCACATCATCTCCTCAAAAGTCCACCAAGACAAGTTTGTTTGATAAACTATGCCCAGATAATCTTCGTAGATAATTGATGGTTTAAGACGACAAGCGCATGAGAAGAGAATGATGCCAATCCTTTAAAACACAGAGATACTATGCATGCACTCGGCTTGGTACCACAAATGAAATCGGAATCAAAATGGATTGAAATGGGAATCAATTTTTAAGAACTTTCTGGCGACACAGGCTTTACGGGTTGGGGCTGTAAGATAGCTCACAAATGGAGGTATACGCTTCCGGAAAGTTTCCTTGAGAACTTCTTAACTATGCAAGCTTTGTAGACTATGAAGGTTCATAGGTTGGGATTATAGGATAGCTCATTCAACAGATGGAGGTGCTGCTTCCTTGAGGTCGTTAAATGGCTCATCCAAACTGTTTGCTAGAGAGTGTCTTTAATTATTAGCAATTGTCTCGGGACGCATCTGATCTCTTGCTCACTTGAGAGCTAAGTACTTGACCTAAAACATAAGACAATGTCACATGAAAAGAAAAGAGTTTCATTGATGTGTCGTATTTATAAAATGTGTTGATACATTTTATTGATAATACGATTGAAAATTGAATGAGTACCACAACTCCACAAAAAATCTCCAATGACCTCTTGCCAAGTGGCCTTCAGTCCAAGGTCCATGGGTCAATGTTTGACCAATGTCCTAAAACGAAAATAGCTGGTGACAGGAATTAGCAGGTATTGTCTTAAATTCATCTCATGAATTAAGACAAGACTTTTCTGAACTGGATTGGCTCCAGTCAGACTGAGAGAAACCTTCTCAAGGTTCTCTGGATGAGTAAAATCATATTTGGCTCAGTCGAGATAGAAAAGATTACACGAGGAGAAAGTTAGGCTCAATCGTGTGCTAGTACGATTTTCTTGAACCTAATTGGATCTAATCTAAATCAATCGAATTGGGCTAACTCAATTGATGACATCCAGATCTGAACTCTTGTTTATGTAACCCAGTTAAGTTCATTTCCGTATGGTAATGAGACATGTCGTGATCTCATCATCGACATCATCAAAACTCCTTTCGATGGACCAGAACTCTTTTGATTCAGACAATTAGAATGATCGATCATCAAGATCATTCTAATTGCTCCCAAAATCCACCAG
The DNA here is from genome assembly GCF_000442705.2 of Elaeis guineensis. Classification (NCBI taxonomy): domain Eukaryota; kingdom Viridiplantae; phylum Streptophyta; class Magnoliopsida; order Arecales; family Arecaceae; genus Elaeis; species Elaeis guineensis. The sequence goes on from NC_026001.2 coordinate 24,051,122, forward strand.
TAACACCTAGCATTATATGGTGGCAACCCATCAGAAATAAAGACGAACCTCTCGGTGCAGCTATCTGTGTGATTGAGTTCTTCTATCATGAGTCTCGACTGAATTAGGGTTAAGGTGAACTCGTCAAACCCAATATCAGTCATATGAATCAATCGATCGATCTAAGTCCGATGTGAAATCTTAATAAAAATTCTTTTCCATTATTTCATTCTGCCATGGCTATGGGCTTAAGGATTCGATCTTTTGATCATCATAGGACTACTCTTCTCATCTATCGAGGTTGATAGATCCCATCTTGGTGTAATCTGGTTCCTACAATGAATATGTTACAGCCAACATACACCTCAGGATTCTGAATGGTTAGGAGATCGAGTTATGGTGTAGTCAAACTATAACACACTCAAGGTGAACTGTCGATATACCTCAGGTCAAAGAACTAGACACACAGTTGCAGCATCGAGCTAGTCATCGACGAGAAGGTAGACTTTCTTATGACTGCTCGAGGTGGTCACGCTCAGTATTCTCGTTCTCAACGAATACCTGTACTCTCGCTCTAGTGTCTCCACACCGTAGACTCAAGACACATCTATCCTAAGGAAGCAATCGTACACCAATTTTTCGGATCGATCACCATCCTCGTGATGATCCTATGGTCAGGAGCTGTTTATGAGTTAGTTATGTAAATTCATGCCTTAAATTTTCAACTCTTAAAAATATGAATTAACATTCCTACTAACTCAAAGGATGTATCACAGACATAATGTACACAATGTGATAGTAGAATAACCTTTTTATTCATTTATAGTCAAAATTATAAATTTGCCCTTACATTTGTATAGGAATGTGTCAGTCAATCTGGCATCTAGGGCACACATCTAACAAACTCCCACTTGACATAATACCAATTGGCTACATATCTAAGTCCCATCTTCTCAAGGTGGGCTTCGATCTTCTGCTGGCCTAATGGCTTTGTCAGTGGGTCTGCTACATTGTCTGTGGAGTCGACTCTCTTAACCTTGATATAACTTTTTTTGAAGTAATCACGGATCAGATGAAATCGCCGCTCGATATGCTTGGACTTTTGATGGGACCTTGGTTCCTTAGCTAGGGCTATGGCACCATTATTGTCGCAGTAAAGAAAGATGGCATCCGATGACATCACTCCAAGCTCTGCGGCAAACTTCTTGTACCAGAATGCCTCCTACGCATCTTCTGATGCAGCAATATACTCTACCTCCATGGTGGAATCAGCAATCACCGTCTGCTTGAAACTCTTCTAGCTAACTGCACCATCATTGCAAATGAACAGACTCTCAGATGTCGACTTTCGAACATCTATATCAGACATAAAGTCTGAGTCTGTAAATCCCTGAACTTGGAGTTCTCCATTCCCAAAGACTAGAAAATATCCTTAGTCCTTCTCAAGTACTTAAGGATACATTTCACAGAAGTCCAGTGCTCTTCACCTGGATTCGACTGATATCTGCTTGTGAGATTCACAGCATAGGCTATATCAGGTCGTGTACATAGCATGGCATACATGAGGCTCCCTATTGCAGAAGCATAAGGGATCTTGCTCATGTGTTTAATCTCCTCAGGTGTGCTAGGACACATCTTCTTGGAGAGATGAATACCATGTCTAAAAGGTACTAAACTTCTTTTGGAGTTTTTCATGCTAAACCTTTTTAGCACCTCTACTATGTACATCTTCTGTGAAAGTCCCAGCATCCTATTTGGTCTAGCTCTATAAACCTTAATACCCAATATAAAGGATGCCTCTCCTAGATCTTTCATAGAAAACTCTTTAGACAACCATATTTTGACTGAGGTCAACATGAAAATATCATTCCCAATTAGGAGGATATCATCTACGTACAGTACGAGGAAGATAACTGCGCTCTCACTGACCTTCTTAAACACACATGGTTCCTCCTCGTTCTTGATGAAATTAAACATTTTGATCACATCATTGAAACGAGTATTCTAGCTCCGAGATGCTTGCTTAAGTCCATAAATGGACCTTTGCAGCTTGCAGATCTTGTGATCATCATCACTAGATGTGAAACCAAGCGGTTGTTCCATATAGATATCTTTCTCAAGATATCCATTTAAGAACATCATTTTCATCCATCTACCATATTTCATAATCGAAATAGGCTGCAACAGCAAGTAATGTACGGATAGATTTTAGCATGGCTACGGGCGAAAGGTATCCTGATAGTCAATGCCTTCGCACTGACTATAATCTTTCGCTACGAGCCTAGCCTTGAATGTCTCCACATTTTCATCTGCACCTATCTTTCTCTTGAAGATCTATTTACACCTAATAGGTACAATACCTTCAGATGGATCTACCAAAGTCCAGACTTGGTTTGAGTGCATCGAGTCAATTTCTGATCTCATTGCCTCTAACCATTTCTCGGAGTCGATATCTGATATCGCCTCGTCATAGGTCTTGGGGTCATCACCATGAGCCCCATTTCCCGTGAGGAATATTTTCTCTACTTTCTCTTGTATGGTACCTAAGTACCTTTCAGGAGGACAAGAAACCCTAGTCGATCTATGAGGTGGAAGAGGTTGTGTTAGGACAGGTTCTAATTGATTGGGTTCCTTAGGTTCTTTAGCTCGTTGCTCTTGGGAGACATTCTCCTTGAGCTTAATTATTCTTCCGATGCCACCATCTTGAATAAACTATTTTTCAAAAAAATAGCATGTCGATTCACAATCACATTGTGATCTTCCAGAACATAGAAATAGTATCCTAATGACTCTTTAGGATATCCTATGAACGAGCTCTAAAAGACCTAAACTCTAACTTGTCCACCTATGTCTCTTGATATGAGCCGGACAACCCCAAATTTAAGATGACTCAGACTTGGCTTCTTACCATGCCATATCTCATACGGTGTGGTAGGAACGGTTTTAGAGAAAATCTATTAATACATATATTGCTGTCATGAGATAATATCTCCAAAGAAACTCAGGGAGATCCGTGAAGCTCATCATGGAACGACCATATCTAATAGGGTCTGATTCCTCCATTCTGAAACCCTGTTGAGTTGTGGCATTCCAGGTGGAGTCTATTGAGGACTATGCCATTGTCCTTAAGATAGTCTAGGAACTTCGACTAAGGTATTCACCTCCTCGATCTGATCGAAGAACTTAATGGGCTTTCCTGTTTGTTTTTCTACCTCATGTCTGAATTCTTTAAACTTTTCAAAGCTTCAGACTTGTGTTTCATTAGAAACAGATACCGTACCTAGACAATTATCGGTGAAGGTAATAAGTAGACATAGTTGTCTCTAGCGAACATCAAATGGGCCGCAACATCTGTATGTACTAAGGGCAAGTAGGTCTGTGGCCCTTTCTCCATGTCCTGTAAAAGGGAGCTTGTCATTTTGCCTTGAAGGAATGATTCACAAACTGGATGTGACTCGAAAGTTAACGGACTAATAGTCCGAATTTTTAATTTGTTAACCCTGTCTTCCGCTATATGACCTAGCCTTAGGTGCCACAGATATCTATCATTTAGACTATCTCTAGCCTTTTAATTCCTATGGCATTCACATCTTACTCATATTAAATAAGATACATCAATATGTAGCTGATAGAGACCATTAATAAAAAAACATTTGCAACTTTATTATTTTCATAAAATATATTACAGTTGTTCTTATGAAAGCTAATCACATAGCCTTCTTGTGCTAAACATGAAACAGAAATCAAATTCCTGCTTGCTGCAGCACATAATAACAATCTTAAGAACTAAATTTAATCCTAACGGTAATCAGAGGATAGGTTCTCACGGTCATAGCAGTAACTTTTACTCTGTTCTCATGCGTAGGATCATATCCCCATCCCTCAGCCTCCTGCTCTCCTCAAGACCCTACATAGAAGTGCACAAATGAGCACTAGAACCAGAGTCAAGTACCCAACTGGATGTAGAGGAAATCGTAAGATTAGATTCTATAACGAGCATTCCTCTAGAAGGACCATCCTTCTTGTTCTTCAGGGTGGCCAGATATTGAGGACAGTTTCGCTTTCAATGACCGTCTGAATTACATGAAAATATTTTTTCTTTTCAGCAGTCTTCTTCTTCGGTTCCGTCTTCTTCTTTTCCCATCCACCTTCTGCTTCTTCGCAGACTTCTTTTTAACTGCAAAAGACTTTTCTTAGGAAGAAGTCGCTCCACAGTAAAGACTGAGCCTTTTGAACCTTCAAAGAAAGCTCAGCCGTAATCAATATGTTCATTAACTTAGCTAAGGTACACTGCATCTTATGCGTATGGAAGTTCATGATGAACTGACCATATGTATCGGACATGGACTGAAGGATCACATCAATCTGAAAATCCTCATCTAAGATGATATCGAGCTTCTCAAGCTCCTCAAGATCCTTGATCATTGTCAAACAATGATCTTGGATGACTGCCCATCATGCATTTTAGCCTTAAAAAGTCTTTGCAGACTTGATACTTGGCTGCACAATTTTGTTCACCAAACAACTCTTATAGGTGAGCCAACATTTGGCAGGTAGTCATAATATTTCATGCTAGGCTGCAAGTCACCAGATATGGCACCCAACATGTAGTACCTGACTTTGTTATCGTCATCCATCCACTTTTTCAGAGATGCTCTATGTTCAGCAGTCGGACGTGCTGGTATGGCAGGTGGGTCCTGATCCAAGATATGAGTCAGTTTCTCGAAATCCAGAATAATTCTGTAGTTCCTCAACCAATCCTTGAAATTGGATCCAGTCAATCTGTGGGTGTCTAGTATTTTGGTCAGGGGGTTGGATGCAGATATGTTTCCTGTAGAGAGTCAAAGTTTTAGTTAGATTTTATAATCAAACTTAACCAATTTATTTAAAAATTTTATTTTGAAACAAATTAGGCTTTCACTATTTTCTCAGATCCCTATACTCCCTAGGTAGATATGTGAAAATCTTCATGATCAGTGATTTCTAGTGGGTGGTGCGGTCTCACCGATTGGCTCACCACCTCACCTAACAGTTATTGGTGATGGGTCAACCGATGAGTGGATAACTCTTGTCTAATGATTCTCTAATCATGGTGCACCCAAAACTTGATCTCTAATTCATGAAGCTCACCGTGCTAGGAATATTGCTCCAATCCTTAGTTAAGTCAGGCCCACCATTTGCACGAACTAAATTTCTGATTGAGTCTCTCACCATATCCAAATATTGAGATCCTCTAATCCGTAGCATCCAATGCCTAATGGACATGGTTGCATCTTTCCGGTGCAACTGAGTCACTGTATCCAGCTGAGAACAATCAACCCGGGAAGGACCCGCACATCCACAATGATGGAAGATCTTAAACTTAATATTTTCTTACGGAGATTTAATTTAGGTCTCATTAAACTTGACTTGACATAGTCATAACAATTATGACTAATCTAGTGGCATGGGTTAGCTCAAATTGTTAGTCACCTCAAATCAGAACTAGATCGACACATATGGCCAGGTAAGTGAGATCAATGGAAGGAATATTCCATTAACTCGACAAGAATGCATTTGAGTCGAGTAGTTCTCAATTAAAAACCAATCGATCGTATCTGCCCAACTTACCTTAGACACCAAATTATCGAACCAGAACCAATTGGGTTAGCCTACAATCCAGGCTCTAACCACTGAGCCAAATTAGGTCTTAACTTGATCGAGTCACATATAAATGTGATTCAACCTTAACCTAGACTTAATCCTATTAGGCTGGTCAATTATTTGCTTTCATGATCTCACCTAACCAACTTTTGATTCGATTTGATCAACCGCTAGACCTAATTGAGCTATTCAAGCCCAAACCCAATTTTATGAAAATGATTTAGATATGAAATTCTCAATTTTAACCTAATTTAATTTCATAAGCTTAATTCATTAATTAAGTTTTGGGTTCATAAACAAAATATATAAAATAAATCCTAGGGTTTCAGGATCTAGAGTTTTACAGAAAAGTAAGTTTAATTTTTGATTAAGGATGAACACGCAGCACCCCTACACGCCATAAGAACACCCCATTGAATAGGAGGAGAGGGTCTTAAACCCTACTTTGTTCTTATGACCGGACGGCCATGAGGAACATCTTAATCAGAAATATTGATTTAACTACAAAACTAGATAGATCTAAGTTACATATCACATATATAATTTCATATCTAACTTATACATGCTTTGCATACATCTCATGTATTAAACTCTGATCTAATTAGCATGCTTTTAGATCTGATACATCACATGTAACATCTGAAAAATAATATTTAAATTGAACTATTCAATATAAAATCTATTTTAGACAAGTTACTAGAATAATTCTACAACTAGTCTAGACATGCAACAGATCGATCTTATGAATTAATTAAATTTTATTTTCTATTTTTTAATCTGAATATAATATTTATAATATCAAAAAATTATAGAATAAATTAGATCTAATTTATATTTTAATCATATTAAAATATAAGACTTCAAGACTATTCATAGTTTAAACTATTCCTAGTCTAGTCATACATCTCATACATGTTAGATCTACTTAGATTTAATTTTAAATTTTTTGATTTTAGATCCAATCACATCTGATGTGATATCTAAAATTTATTAATATTAGATAAATAAAAATAAAAATTAGATCTAAATTAGATCTGAAATAGAGCCATGAACCTAGCTCTGATACCAGTTGAAGGAAAAAACTGCTTTTTTCCTGTAGGATCTTCTAGATCTAATGAGATCCGGGGTGGAATATTTTTTTAAAAATTATTCTATGATATTTTAGATCTAAGATCTATTAGATCTGATTCTTATTATCTAATATTTAATCTAAAATTAAATCTAAAATTTAAGGATTAGAGAAATACCTCTAGGATAACTAGATTATCCTGTAGATGATCGCAGCAATGCCCGAGGTTTAAAAATAGCCACACAGTTGCCTGGCCTCTACCAATATCCACTCAAGTAGGATCTAGATCATCTTCTCCTTACAAATCTTTTCTCCAAAAATCAGATCTGGATTTGATTTGAAAGTTTTTCAAAAGAACTTCTAAAGCTGGAGCAACAGCTTCTCAACAAATCCCTGCAGCCTTCTGATCAGGGAGCCACCACGCCTTGGACAAGCACCAGATGGATGCCCAACTCCTTGGACGTGAAGAGGGGAGAGAGAGGAGCAGAGGGAGTATAGAGAGGTGGAGGGGAATCTCATTTTTGCTGGGTATTGAGAAGAATCTCTAAACCCTAGGCACAGACAGGGTTTAAATAGACCCTACTGTGCCATGCAGTGCCACATCATTCGACCAATCAAAAAATTCTAATTAATTCTGAAAAAATTTTGATTGGTGGAGTGATATCATCTAATCCTATCAGATAAGAACCCCACCAAACTCTCTTACTGTTGGTGCCAACACTGGATAAGCACAGTGAGATTGGCGCCCCACAGTCCAAGTTGATCAAAGGATCAGAGTCCTCATCTCATGGGACTCTATCCTTATCCACTTGGGGTGCATGCCCAATCTGAATATGGCACCCACTTTGAGGCCCAATTTAGCAGGTGGACACTACACAAAAATTCTCCAATGACCTCTTGCCAAGTGGCCATCAGTTCAAGATCCATAAGTCAACGTTTGATCGATGTCCTAAAATGGAAATGGAAGGTGACAGGAATTGGCAGGTGCTTGTCTTAAATTCATCTCATGAATTAAGAAAAGATTTTTTTGAGCTGGACTAGCTCCAGTCAGACTGAGAGAAATCTTCTCAAGGTTCTCTAAATGAGTCAAATGACATTTGGCTCAGTCGAGATGAAAAAGATTGCACAAGGAAAAAGTTAGGCTCAATCGAGTGCTAGCATAATTTTTTTGAACCTAATTGGATCTAATCCAAATCAATCAAACTGGACTAGTTCAATTGATGACATCCAGACCCTAACTCTTATTTGTGTGACCCAGTTAGGTTCATTTTCGTATGGTAATGAGATATGTCGTGATCTCATCATCGACATCATCGAAACTCCTTTCGATGGACCAGAACTCTTCTGATTCAGACAATTAGAATGATCGATCATCAAGATCATTCTAATTGCTCTCAAAATTCACCAGTGACACCTAGTAGTATATGATGACAACCCATCAGAAATGAAGATGAACCTCTCGGTGCAGCTACCTGTGTGATTGAGTTCTTCTATCATGAGTCCTGACTGAATTAGGGTT